>NC_056733.1:353790098-353805098 GCF_019279795.1 Protopterus annectens | reverse complement strand
GGCAAAGGCTCCAGATTCAGTGTTGGCAGGTGGGCATGGACATTGGGTGGGGGGCTTCAGTCACATAAGACATCCTCTGGCCTTTATCCCACAGGGTGCATTGACTGTCCCCCATGAGACCCTGACAATCCTGAAAGGATAATTAAGGATGACTGAACCAGTATGTTGTCACATATTTCTTCCTCTAGGAATGCTGTATGTTTACTACTTTTCTTTACAGCCTATAACCCTGCTGCATGCTGATTATTCTTTTTCTTGTGGGTGTGTGAGATGCAGTTTACATATCTGACTTGTGCACTGCCTTTATTACCTAGGGTTAGTATAGCAATAACCCACGCCTGGGTGTGGGTAATGCTGGATTTACCCACGGTTGGCGTGGTTTGGTCCCGAGGGCGAAGCCCGAGGACCAAAAAGCCAACCGTGGGTAAATCCAGCATTACCCACACCCAGAAGTGGGTTATTGCTATTATACAATGACATTATTTAAGAAAATAAATAATTACTTTTCTTAAATAATGGCATTGTATAATGCCTCTTTACTGCCCTTCCGTAGCTGTCTGGTATTCTGCAGCAGTTCTGATGTACTGCGCATGCCTACGCAGTACATCAGAGCTGTGGGCAAAAGCACTGTTTTGCTATGTTAAATGGGTTTAACATAGCGAGACAGCTTTAAAATAAGCAACGGAGATATCCATTGCTTATTGTAAAGCTGTCTCACTATGTTAAACCCATTTAACATAGTGAAACAGTAAAAAGCAACGGAGATCTTGCGATCTCCGTTGCTTTTTTTTTTTTTAAACTGTCTCGCTATGTTAAATGGGTTTAACATAGTGAGACAGCTTTAAAAAAAGCAACGGAGATCTCCGTTGCTTTTTCTAAACCTGTGTCGCTATGTTAAACTCTTTTAACATAGCGAGACAGTGTTTTATACTAACGGAAAAAGTCCGGGCGACAGGACCTTTTTCCATTAGTATATTGAGGGATTTACAACGGGCACGCTGGTTGGGCTGGCCAATCAGCGTGCACGTTTTAGGGGAGGAATTGTATAATACTTATGTGCTACCTTGTTGTCACAACAACCATGCTATGCATACTTATACTGTATTTTTTCCCTGCCAGTGCACAAAAGCCAGTGGCTCCCCCTTCCTACATCCAGCTGACCCATTTATTCCCCCATTGAGTCATCAGCCTCTGGCCCATTCTTACCCTGATGGGATCAAGAATCAGATGCTAGGGAGTTGGCTAGTATGTTGATCCTACAGATTGTCCTATCCTCGCCCCATTGGCAGCTTACACTCCCTACAGTTGCTAATTGTTGGGAAGTGTATGCATACTACCACACATGTGCAACCTCTAGCCTAAGTGATTCACCACTATGCAGCACTGGCATGTTAGACTACTTATTGTAGGTGATACATCTGCACTCCTGCAGGTATTGTCAGTGCAGTGAACTGAGCTGCCTCCATCCATGCAGGATGACTGATCTGGTTTTGGCAACTCACTTCCATCCTCGCCAAGCCAGTCTCTGCAGCACCCATGCCACCCATTAAATAGAGGTGATCAGTGGTACAGCCAATGGTTTATCCATCTGTGCCATAGTGTAAGGAGAGCTTATCACTGATTGTAATCATATATGTGTATGTTTCTAATCCAGGCAGGTCTGCTTCTTTCGATGAACTGTGCTTCAGACTTATGCGGAAGACACTGTGCCTCCATGTAAGCTGGCTGTGATGTAGGCTCCATCTCAATATTCACCGTGAGTGTTCAAGTCCACTCGTAACTGTTATGTCTAGTGTGCAGGAGCTGCAACCTGCTGTTGAGCATAATATGGATTACTGATGTCTCTTGATGTCACTGATATTTTAACTACAGGGGTGGCTGAATTTATTTTATTTATTCCTTGTTGACTGGGTTAGTCCCTCTAGGCTCGTAGCCTCTTTTCAGAGGAGGCCAAAAGTGGTATGTGTACTACTAGGGGACATTTGGCTAAGGGCATCAGGGACCTTACCCTACCCTTCAGCATATGGGGATGTATTTCAGTACTATACTTCCTGTCTTCCGGTCCGGGCATGTGGGTGGCTCAGAGAAACAGGAAGCCAAAAATTGAACATGGAGGATGAAGTAGGAATTTTGGAGGTGTTGGAAATGATTGTAGCTGTTAGTCAAACCACAGAGAGCTCAAATGTTACAAAACATCAATCGAGTGTAAAGCGGATCATGGCAAATGGGTAAAAGATGAAAGAAAAACAGTAGAGCCAGTTCAAAAGCAAAAAAGTGGTTGAAGTAAGCATTGTGGATTCGGAGGAATTATTTTGGCAAAATCTGTTTGCAGCAGAAATGACAACAAAAGAATGTGTTGTTACAACCCTCCAGTCAGGGAGTTGCAGGATGTATATTTAAAAGAACTAATTGAGCAGAGTAAACCTGAAAGTGAAAAGGAAGTATTGTGGGGTGAAATAATGGACAGAATAAAAGAGGAGGAAGTACAAGAAATAAGAACAGAAGAAAAGAAATCATATGCTCAAACTGTAAGTTAAGGTGAAAGAAAAGATGAAAATAAAATGGAAGCAAGAAGAAAACATCATATAAGGATAAGAAGTAAGACAGAAAAAGAACTTGATGGGTATGAAATATGGGAGAGTGTCATTTCACCACTGGGTATTGAACCCAGAGAGGTAAGAGCTTTTATATGTATTAATAAAGGTTTATTATCAAAATAGTGAAATCAAAGGGAAGTGTGCAACAAGGCAAAACTGCAAACAGAAATCCTGTTGACTCCAAAACGTCAACACATAGCTTTTGTTCGCAGTTTTAAGCACTGGTGCTTTTAATTGGATTACACTATAGTACGGCTCGGGAAAATTACCCTTTTTCTCACTGTAGTGCAATTTTGGAGTTAGAATATATAATTAGCAGGTGTGGGGGTGCAGGTGGGCTTGCCCCCTGCAAAACAGTAGACATATGTATGGCTTTTTTCAGGTGTTTTTTTCTGAATGATGAGTGATCCATTACATGTTGAATGTCGATTTTTTTTCCTTCCAAAAAAATCAACATTCTGAGCAGTCATTTTGACAGTATTCATAGTTTTGGTTCAGAGATATGTGTAGTCGTTCTTACTGCTTTCTTTATTTTGATAGTAAACCATTAATAAAGACTGTTTTTGTAACATTTTTTTTTCAAAGAAGCACAGTATATGGAAAGATTCTTACAACAATGTGGTCCAAGCACTTAATAGAGAAGCAAAAAAGAGAATGTATATACAATTTTGTACAGAAGTTGAAAGAGATACTTTAAGAGACTATTTAAAGACTGTGTATAGAGAAGTAATGAATAAAGATTTATGATAACAGAGGTTTATGTACTGGGGAATGGAAATGTTGAGTTGTACTGCAAAATTAAAATGAAGAATAATATGTTTGTCTATTATAATTAAAGTAGATAAAACGGGTTTGGTAAAATACTGGAGACAACTAAACACATGTTTTTTTCTGTGGCAAAATGATCATTTAATTAATAATTGTGATAAAAGAAATGTTTTATTTCTGGTAAAGTTGATCATGAGGAAAAAATGTGAACTAAAATGTATTAAATGCGAAAAGTAGGACATTCATGGATGGATTGTGAGGCAATAGAAAAGAATGTACAAGATTGGAAGGAAATTATAGTAAATAAGGAGTGAATAGAAGATAACATAGAAATGTTACAAAAAGAAAATGAGAAAGATAATGGTGGAAAAAAAAGAAAATAAAAGGAAAGAAATAGAAAAAGAAGAGGAGATAAGCAATTCAAATGAAGAGGAATAAGAAACTGAGTGTGAATTTAAAGCAAAGGAAATTATATTGGAAAAAGAGTAAAAGAAAACATAAATGTAAAAATATAGGAATAGCATAAAATAAGAAAAGGATGAAGAATAACAAAATTTTTTACAGAGTGAAAATCCTATCTATAAAATGTGAATACCATGAAGAATGTAAAAAGAGGATTTGGAATATTAGAATGGTGTAGACTATTGGATATGGATATGAGAATATTAATAGATATAAGAATTTTGACAGAAGAGGAGAGAATACAAGTAAATGAATTATGGGAAAGAATAGTAACATGGAATATAGGAGAGGAAGAATGTGCAGGAATGGCAACTCTGAGTAAAGAAAATATTGAAATTTTAGGTTTTACATTAGTAATATTAGGAAGCATGTTAATAGTGAATATAAAATGGAAGAATCAAGTATACAGAATTATGGCATTATATGCACATTATACAAAAAAGAGGAAATTATGTTTAAGAAAATTCATGATTATGTTAGTGTTAATATGAAAATTATATTAGTAGGAGATTTTAACTGTGATTTAAGATATAGGAGTAAAGAAGAAGATGTTAAAGTTGTTTCAGAAATAATTAAAATTAGTAAAGTATGTGTATGGAACAATAAGTAGTGTACATATGAAAGAAGTAATTTGAGGACAGAAATTGACTATTTTATACTATCAGAAAGTCTAACAGTATTACATAAAGGTATAACAATTTCAAGTTTTTTGGATCATGTAGCAATTTGGGTAGAAGTTCATGATAAGGAAGGATATATAAAAATAGGAAGAAGCATTAAAAGAATAAATGAAGCAGAATTAAATGAATATATAAGAAGAAGAGTTTTACAATTATGGTCATATCATATAAATATGAGCAGTTTTTACAAAGATTGGACAAGCTGGAGGATAGCTTTAAAAGAGAAATATAATAAAGAAGTTTTGGAAGGGCAAAAGAAAAAAGAAAACAAGATAGTTGTAAATATAAAGATATCAGTGATCAAATCTTTAGAGATTTAATAAGTAACAGTGAGGGATTTATAGAGAAAGAAAACTATATGAAATTAACATAGAAAAGATCAAGAACGTATTATTTAAACAAAGATATTTCTTACAAGGGAAGAAAAAGGAAGTAGAACCTTACCTAAATAAGATGGTAAAAGAAAATAATAGAATAATAAATGAGTTAAGAAATGAGGAAGGAAATATAGTGAAGACACAAAATGAAATAATGCAAGTAATAAGAAACTTTATTATGAAAGTTGAAAATAAAAGAAAATATAAATGGAATTAAAAAAAAGTTTAAGAAGATAAATAAATGGAAAAAAGAATTACTATGATGGAAGTGAAAAAGTTTTAAAAACATCAAATGTAGAAGCTGCTACAGGGATAGGTGGAATTGAATATTTGATGTATAAGAATATGAATAAATGGCAAAGATATATCTATTGGAGGTTGAATGGTTACAAAAAGATATACAAGATGAAAAAAATATGTATGGGTGCAATTAAGAGCATATGGAAAAAGGGGGAGACAAAGCAGATATAGAAAATGGAGATCTATTGTTTTAAGCAATGTACACTGTAAGATATTTATGAAGATAAAAAAATGGAACAGAAGACAAAGTAAGAAAGTTGTCGAATGAAACAATTTTTGGTGTGAAAGGAAAGGGAGGTTAAGAACTCCTAATGAAATAGTAGAAGATGTGACAATAGGAAAAGCAGAAGCTAAAGTATTAATAGGAGACATTATCAAAACATAAATCTGTTGAGTAAAAAATAAATAAATAAATAAAATACAGCATGCAGTACTATGGAAATTTTAGAATACTATGGTTTAAGTAGAAAAATAATTAATGCTTTGGTTTCAGTGTAAAATAAAACAAATTAAGACTAGTAGTTAATGGTTGGTTAAGTGAGAAAAAAGATATAAAAAAGTGGCATAAAATAAGGGTGCCCAGCAAGTATATATTGTTTACTTTAATAATAAATGCAATTGTAAATTAAGCGAATTTGACATTAAAGGAAGCTAGATATTGCGCAACAGAAGGAATACAGATCCCATCAATGTTTTCTTTTGTAGACAATCTGGTATTAGTGGTTAAAAATGAAGACAGGATGAAAACAGCCATTAATACACTTAGTAAGAAAATAAAAGTGTTAGGTTTGAGTATTAATGAAGAAAAAAAGTAAAGGGCTTAGACTTTCAAATAAAATAGAATATATTCAATTTAATAAGGAAGAACTAGTGAACAACAAAGATTAGTACAATGAAAGAACATGTTAAAATAAGACATATTTGTTTATTTTGGCAAACATACAAGCTTACATACAGAAAAAAGCATATTTACTTAATTCAGTAATATTAGGAACAGTAGCTTATTTGACAAGTGTATTTTTGATGCCAATTGAATTTGAAAGGGAATTACTGTCTATATGGTTTTCCTTTATATGGGTTTGAGATTAAACCCAATTAAATGAAGAATTGTTTATGTTTCAAGAAAAGAAGGAAGATTGGGTTTAATAAATCCAATTGTATATTTAGCATCACTGAATTTGTATAAAGTATTGACTTGGATGAAGGAAAAACAAAGAAGATTGGTAGCAGATATAATAAAAGTAAAATATAGAGAGACTAGTGAGAAACTTGAATTTCTTAAAAGAAAGAAAGGTATGAGGAATGCAAAAAGGAGACTTTATTAGGGAAATATTACTAAGGCAAACTGATATAAATAATATACAAAATAATAAAAAGGAATGGTATGAAACTATAATGAAAATGTTTTATTATATTTTTTCATGGAAGTATTTAAAAGAAATCAAAATAAAGCAGTAAAAGCAAGAATGAATAGATGTGGAAAATATCTTGAATGTACAGATTTTTTATGGAGATTATCCATAAATAATCTTCCAGTAAAGGCAACTATGCCACGTAAGAAGATAGAAAAAAAATTGTATATGTGGAGAAGTGGAAACAATAGAACATGTATTTATGAAATGTGATAGAGTAAATCAATTATGGAAAAAATATATGAAGAAGAAAGTATAAAGGGATTGAAAAGTGTAAATATGGATATGATGATGTTTGGGTATTAAGAAAATGTAAAACAAAAAGATGCAGAAAAATGGGATGAAAGTTGTTTTGTATAATATGGATTATTTGGAATGAGAGGTTAAATGAAATGAAATTTAATGGAAAATGGTCTCTGTCAGAAATTATAAAAAAATATGATTTGGGGTATGGAAAAAAGCAGTAGAGGGATTAAAATGTAAAAATGTAAAGAAAAGTGTATAAAGCAATCGTATATAATTGTAAGTAATGTATATAGAATGTATAAAATGTATATTATGCATTTTAAGTAAAGAACTCCTACTCTTTTGTGAAAGGGAACATGTTTTTTCATGTAGTACTTCCAATTTCTGTTCCAGGTGCAGTGACAGCTTGGAGAAACCAGGAAGAATATGGAGGATGAGGAGAATGAAGCAATGTGTAGCAAAAGGAGTGGCAATTCTTCTAACTATGAGAATATTATGGCAGCAGTAGTATCAGAGGAAAGGTTAAGAAAGGGCAATCAGGTGAGCCTGCTGATGATCATGTAGAGAAAGTGGCAAGCGTTCTCAAAAGGGGAATGGAGCAGTAATGGATTCAGAAGAGATCTTTCAGGAAAATTTCTTCAGAGATGATGTGGCTGTACAAGAATGTGTTGTTTCAACCCTCCAGTTGGGAGTGTTGCAGGATAATGTATTACTGGACTTAATAAATGAAAGTGAGCCAGAGACTGGAAAAGACATGTCCTGGGGAGATCTTATGGAGAAGTTATAAGAGGAAGAGACTGTCATGAAAGGTAAGTCCAATGCAGAGATGGTGAAGTCGGGAACCAAAAAAAAAAAAAAAGGAAGAATTCATGGGTGTTAAAAAAATACTTTTATAGTATGTCTTAAAAAAGAGGACTCTGAACTGTACAGATATAAGGTATGGGATGAACTAATTTCAACATTGGGGATCAAAGCAAGCAAGGTAAGAGCTTTTATATATATTGAAAAAGAGACTTTTTGTGTCATTATATTTGAGACTGGTCAAATAATGGAGAAATTTTCTGAGGAATGTGAAAAAAAGAAAAATAATGTACCATGGAGTTTGTATGTATTTAAAGCATTATACAGATAGATGAAGAAAAAATCAATGTACAATTTAGGATAGAAGTTGATAAAGATATAAAGATACTTTGACAGGACATATATTGAAGTCAGGTAAAATGTATTAAATGTGTCAAAAGTGTATAACAATAGAAGTTTATGGACAGAGGCATGGGCTTGTAATTTGATGTTTAAAAAGATTTCCTTTGGGATTTTAGAAATTATCAGCATTAATGGTAGAGACATGACTGGAAGTGCTTGCTTACTTATAGAGAACTTATGCAGCAGCTTAGGCTATGTGCTACTTTTCCTCCTGGTTTAAATGAATATGCATCGATCGCAACAGAACTTAATATTAGGGATGACAGATTGTAAGTATTGTAAATATATTAATTTGCTTTTATCAGTGTGGTTTATTTACTAATAAATTTGCACATTCAATTGTTTTTCTTGTGTTATGGAGGCCTGTGCCTTTAAGAAAAGCTCATTTAATCGCCAAGTATTTTGTGCAACTGTTTACCTCAAAGCATTGCCTTTTCAGCAGTATAAAATGTGTTAGCTTATCTGGTCATGTTATTCTGATGAAGTCTCTCTGTTGAGACAAAACCACTCAATCATTTTATTTTGTTTATTACTTTAATAACATTTATTATTTTTTAACCAGTGGTTGGATCCTCAGTGGCATTATTTATATTTGCATTCTGAGTTTTGTTAACATAACGCTGCATCTTTCTACTTTTTTCTGTTTTTTCTTGTAATGTGATTTTGAAAATCAATAATTAGAGTGTTGTACATTTACCAAGTGTTACAACTGTTGATGGAAATTGGATCATGGTAAAATATTCTAAAACATATTTTTATGTGGTAAAAAAAGATCATTTAATCAGTAATTGTGATAAAAGAAGATGTCTTTTATGTGGGAAAATTGGACATGATGCAAAGGACTGTGAAATAAGATGTTATAAATGTAATAAAAGGGGTCATTTAGAGGGGAATGTGAAGAAAAAAGGGGAAAAGAGAGAGACAGATGTTTTTGGAAGTATCAATAGAGAAGGATCAAAATGATTTGGTTGAGCAAAAAGACTTAGAGGTAAGGGAAATACAAGTGGTGACTATGAATAATTAGTAGTACAAAAAGTGAGTATGCAGGAAGAGTTTAATGCAGAAAAATGGAAGAGAAAGATTCATATTTGAGTGATAGTGATGTACTAAATGAAGTATAGTTAAACAAAAAAGAAATTCAATTGGTAAAGGAGTACAGGAGAGGAAAGGAAAATTACAGAAGGATTTAAAAAAGAAAAAGGAAAGGGAAATGTTTAAAAAAATATTTAAGGTAGAAGTACATGCAAAGTTCTAGCATTAAATGTGAATAATTTAAAAAAAATTAGAGAGAATAGGAATTCTGGACTGGTGTAAAAAGCAAGATAGTGATGTCATTACTTTAGAAAACATTAGATTTTTATCTCAAATAGAAAGACATCCAACTGAAGTGTGGTGGTGAAAAAATGTGACTTGGAATTTTGGAAGGGAAACCAATTCAGGAATAGTTATATTATATAAAGATACAATTAAAGTGTTAGATCCCACATTTGTTAAAAATGGGAGCGTTACTGTTACTGATGCAAGATGAATGGACCATGTTATTAGAATTACTGCAATATTTGCATATTTAACAAAGAAGTAGAGAGAAGAGATGTTTAAAATATAATTCAATATGTATCAGTTAATATGGAGATTATGGTTCCAGGGAATTTTAATTGTAATTTAAGAAAACAGAGAAAGAAGGCATATGATGTTAGTTTGTTGGGACATTATAAAATATGGACAATTAAATATTTGGAATTCAGAGACTTTAACATATAGAAGAGGCGATAAAACAACTGAAATAGATTTTTTTTAGTGTCAGATAGTTTAGTAATAATAAAGCAAGGTGTGTTACTGACAGGATTTTTAGATCATAGGGGAATTTGGATTAACATAAGAGGAAATTATGAGTATATAATAATAGGAAAAGGTCTAAAAATAATAAATGAAGTGAAATGGGATGCAAAAGGGAGAGAGAATGCTATGAGATTATGGAAAGAATATGCAGCGATGAGAGAATGTTATAAAGACTGGTCAGAATGGTGGTTAAATTTTAAACTGAAATACAAAAAGTGCTATGTGACACCAGAGAAAAAAAACGATATATGGGGAAAATAAACCCCGGGATTCATTAAGCTCTATGCAGGAATAATGCTATTCCTGCACAGAGTGGATCGTGGCCGTGTAGAGCAGCAGTGCATCTTGCATATTAATGAAGGCTGCTTTATGTTCTACATGGACATGATCCATGTACGAGTGCAGGGGCCGTGTCTGTGCAGTGCACAGACACTAAACACACCCCCTACACTCAGAACTGCACAGACACTAAACACACCCCCTGCACTCAGAAAGTGCTGCACTGCACTTTCTAAGCCATACTGGCATAATATTAGAGCATAGCTGTAATATTATGCCAGTATTTCAGTGTCTGCGGACATTGAAATGTAAAATAAATCATTTCAGTGTCCACGGACACTGAAATAAAACTGGCAAACAGGAAAGCAATATAGTGGGTGTGTCGCAGCATTGCTAAAGCAACGTATGACACATTGGCATTCTGCAGAAACAGGAAATGTGTGCAAATGTACAATGTACCTCTCAACCATACAGATTTTTGCAGAATGTCCAGATCTGCATACCTCTCAACCTCTTAATGCCAGAAATCTGTATAAAGTTCGACAAAATGGGGGCAAATAGGGACATATTTTAATTATTGCCCTTATAAACTAAGTTGCTAGAGAGTAACAGGGTTTGTTTTAACATTCTGAAGGATATGAAGTCTGAAACTCAAACGTTATGTCATTATTTAGTGACTTTAATCATCCCAGTGACTTGCCAGGAAAAAAGAGGAACAGGCCAAAATTATGAGCTAAAACTCTGGACACACAGTGAAAATCTGTACAGTTCAGAAGTATGCAGATCTCCGCCCCAAATTCATGGTCCACAGTCCAGAACATGATGGTGATCTGGCAAACTAGTGGAAAAGCATTAACAGTGAAGTGGAAAATAATGAGAGACATTTGAGTTCCAGACATCATACCCTTCAGAAAAGTCATGCTACATATTAGCCTGTTAACCTACTTTCTAAGTTTATAAGAGCAATACACAGATAATGGTGCAGAAACCAATGTGTAACCCCCCACAGTAAATAAAAATAAAACACATATGTAATTTTTTTTTTCCGCAATAAAGTTTAAGCGTAGCTGAGTGGGAGTGCACATCGTGCAGCTATGCTCAGCCTACCTTACACATCTCAATGAGCTAAGTAGAAATATACAGCCAAAACAGTGTAAAGCAAAATAGTGCAGTGGTTAGAGCATTTGCTTAACAAGAAGGCATTCACAGTTCGAGTCTCCATTCATTATTATCTGTTAAAAAAACAAGAAAATATATTTTATCAGTAGGTGGTGAATATATATATATATATATATATATATATATATATATATATATATATATATATATATTTGTTAACCAGGGTAATGTAGCAGGTCCACATGTGAGGTGTCAGTGTAGTACAGATGTGAAACCCCCATATAAACACAAGTGTCCCATATAGCATAGCCGCAAAAGAATGTATTATAATGATAGCACATAGGGAGATGTTATGGAAAGTAGACATATATCATGTGTCATTTATGAGGAATCAACCCCACAATGCTGATAATCTGTAAAAGGAAAGCTGAACAACACTAGCTTGTGCTCAGCTATGCTTAGCTAGTATAAGCATTGCTTAAATGTAAATTCTAAGCAAGAATCAGCATAGCTAAGCAGATTTGCACACTGGTAAGTGGTGCTTATCATCTACCCCTCAAAGCAGTGCTCAAAAAGCTAAGTGGTTTTGCCCGGAGCTTAGCTTAGCTTAGCATATTAAAAACCTTCCAATCATGGCAAAGGGTAGGAAATCGGCTGTATTTAAACCTTGCAGGTGGGAATACAGCTCATAACCAGTTGTAGTTTACCACTTTAGGCAGTATGGCTGGTGTTGGAGTGGGTATGTGCTGTCGGGTGCAGCGCCTGGGCATACAGGAGTCCAAGGTCATGGTAAGACTCCTTGTTAAAACCATGATGTGAGACTGCTGCAGGACCAGTACCAGGGCTCCCAATGCAAAGCAGAGGCCTGGGAAGTCTCACCCATGATCTCACCAGTGCCACTGGCATCCCTCCAACTGGTGAGCAGGTCTGGCACCACTATGCTGACTTGAAGCGGAGGAAGAGGGAGGACCAGTGGGTCCAAGAAGCATGGCAGAGGAAAGATGTCCCAGGCGTGTGTAAGTATTCATATCAAGTAACTGTTTACCAAAGTCCAGCCTCTGTATGTGATGGATAGGTATGCATAAATGTTCCTCTATATTCTTTACAACTGCAGCTGAGCAGGCTGTGAACCAGGAAGCACATGCAAGCAGGTTGCAAAGGCTGCATTGCAAGGCTGGTGAGTAAAAATCTAGCTTGTAGTATTCATACCAAATAAATATAAAGGAGTAGAGTGTCACCTTGCAGTATTAAAAATTGGTATGGTTTGTACTGAATAAACCAGACAATATTACAGTAATAGCCTCATATAGATTATATATAAATAAAACTGTAACTGCCTGTCAATAAAATACAAACCCCTGGACTGGTTGTGTTTACTCTGGTATTGTATAAATTGAAATGTGTACAGGTTATGCACAGCAGCTATAGCTCTGAAAGCATTAAACAATCAAGTCTCATCTGATGAAGTTACTTCCTCTGTAAGACATGAGATTAACTGATATGAAATGTTTCATCCACCAAGATCTGATATCTGAATACAAGAATGTCATAATTACAAGGTCATATTCTACAACCAAGAGAGAATTAGACAGAAAACATTCAAAGAAGAAGCAGTAGTTTCTCAATAGCTCATTCTGATGAAACACAAATTTGTTGTATTTTTTGCAGGAACAGCCACGGTTCGAATCCCAGGAGTAGTAGTAAGCTGTATGCATAATTTCACCTAGGATATTGTAAATATGTGTAGAAACAGTCAGGTAGTGTTAACAGAAACTTCCTCCACAGGTCTTCCAGGTAAGAGAAGGAATAAAGTAGCTATAAGAAGGCTGCAGTTATACCATGTCCAGCACCCATGGTCCAACCCCAAGGCTGCAAATGACAGCAAGATAAGTACATACACCAAGTGGTCAAGCCCAAGAAATGTGCAAAAGTGTCATGCTGTCACAGCTACTGTTCCCTGCTGCCAGCAACCAGGGTGACCGATAGAAATCGAGGCAGAGTATGGCAGTACCACACACACAGACAGACACACACACACACACACACACACACACACACACACACACACACACACACACACACACACACACACACACAGTATGAGCACATATGTACACACACACACACACACACAGTATGAGCACATATGTAACCCTGACTATGTGAATATGGGTAGAAACAGTCAGGTAGCATTAACAGGAATTTCCTCCACAGGTCTTACAGGTAAGAGAAGGTATAAAGTGGCTATAAGAAGGCTGTAATTATACACTGTGTACAAACATACCACTGCCCAACCCAAGGCCATAGGTCGTTGTAATAATACCTGTAGAGTAATGATTACAACAATGATCATTAAAGCTGTGATCACTGCAAGAATCTATATTTGTTAATTGCCATATCTCTCTCTCTCTCCTCCACCTTACCTTCACCAATAATCTAACACATAAATGAATGGGTATGTTTTCCACCAAACCTACTGTTGGAACATGTGTCCTATTGTTCTACAAATGTTGAAATATTATCCAATAAATGTACCCTGTTCTTATACTATCATTAGTAGCCTGTCACTATCAATGTAACCTGCATGCCAGTGTAATGCCCACTGTGGTTCCATATATGCATGTGTTCTATTTGCTTTGCAAATGTTCCAAATCTGTTGTTTTGGGTTAATGGGAATACTCATGCATGCTATTATAACTAATCCTGGAATGTGTTTACCATTACTAACCAACATAGGTTCTAAAACTGCAACACCATAGCACATCTGGGAAGGTCGATCCCAGCGGATCCACCTCTCCCGCCTCATCTGGCCATGGCCCTTGGCCCCAGCATGTCTGGGACCCAACCTGGGACCTCCTCATCTGCTGGTCCTGCACCACCTTCAGGTGGAACTGCCTCAGGGGATGGGGCTCATCCCCCTGGGTGTGGACAGGATCCTGTCACCCAAAGCCAGGTCCAGGGTCTGGTGAGTAGTGAGCTCCACAAAGAATTGGGAGGTCTGCTACGCCAGCTTGAGGGCTGTGTGGTGCATTTAGAGGGTCAGCCTTCCCTGCCTGCTCAGCCCCTAGCACAACCACCTTTGGGGTCATGAAGGTGCAGTGGTGACTGCCCATGGGTGGGGACATCAGTCTCACTGTATCCGTTTGGGGGCTCTTGTGCTTCTGATTACCAAGCACCCCTCCCCGTCCAAGGTGTTTACCCCCAACATGTGTCATATACCACTCCGGTATGCTGTCTTGTCTGTCTTCCTACGCAACCTACCTCCACAAATATACCTACGATCCTTCCCCAATATCCCACAATCACCTTAGAAAGAAAAGGGCAATCTGTTGCCCCCAAAAAATCTCGCCCCATACATAGCTGTCCATTTCACACACATGTCCACTGGACATATGTAATCTGGTCTAATTGGCTTCAAAACACATTATTGTTGTCCTCACCCCTCTCTCAATGGTTTGAGTGTCCAGATTTACCTCCAAATTCAGTATATATGCAGAGCTGTTGCTGTAGAAGAAATGGACAGCTATGGCCCTTCCCTACACCCATCCTGCACATCCCTAGCTATTTGTCATATTGTTTTTCCCTCTTCATGCCCCCTTTTTCACCACTTTCCTATCACTCCTTTTTTCTAGTCCTTTAAAGAAATTAGCATGGGGGTAAGCGGGAGTAAGCCTGTTTGCATGGTACTAAGTGATGCCTACACAGATTAAGCACTTTT
>NC_056733.1:353740098-353787598 GCF_019279795.1 Protopterus annectens | reverse complement strand
GACCAATCACAATACCAGTACACTGCCAGGCACCCAGTATTACTGCTGCACAGGTTAAAACACCACTGTCAAAGGCCAATAATACAGCTTCTATGAGACCTGACATTATCCCTGGCTGTGTTCTACATGAACTACAGAGTGACCTAGCACCTCACCTGTGTGCCCTGTTCAAGCACAGCCTCACCTCAGGCTTTGTCCCTACTGAGTTGTGCACTGCTACAGTCACCCCTCTCCACAAACGAAGTGTGACTACAGACCCTGGGAGCTACTACCCCAACTGCCTGACAAGTCTGTTATGCAAAGCTATGGAATGCATCATCATGCAGCTAATAAGCATGGATATGGGAATCCGCCGACTCAGGATCCCACACAGTTTACTTTTGTGAAGGGTAGGTCATACCTGATCATTCAACCTGGTCAACTTCTTGGAATCAGTCACCTGAGCTGTGGATGAAGGCAAGGTGGCACATACCTCCTACCTTGATCTTACCAAAGCCTTTGATAACATTCCCCAATCAGGCATCATGCAAAAACTCAATAAGCTAGGCATCAACCCCTATATCACTAAGTGGGTTGCACAATGGGTCACAGATAGGACTCACAGTGTGGAAATAGCTGACTCCAAGTCAGACTGCTGAGCAGCCATAAGTGGAATTCCATAGAGTTCTGTCCTGGGTCTTCTCATGTTTGGTATCAACTTCTCTGAAGTCCATGCCAACATGAAGGGACTCTGGCTGACAATGTTTGCAGACAATTGCAAGTTGGGAGCTATTATTAACTACCCAAGTGATGTTGGCATTCTACTGAAAGGCCTCACTGAGACCAGTGACTGGTGTCAGAGCCATGGCCTTAAGCTTAATGTCAGAAAATGTTTTGTCATCCCCTTTGGGGAAAACCCTGTTCCCATGAATTACCACTTTGATGGTAGTCCCCTGAACAAAGAAGGCGTTAAAAGAGATCTGGGTACACAGATTGACAGCAATGTCTCTTTTGACCACCACATTGCCACTGTGGTCAAAAAGTCCTTATATGTGGCACATCTCAGTACTAATGCATTAGCATCCATAAAGGAAGAGGTCATTTTCCCCCAGTACTCTTCTTGACAGAGTAACACAGTTTATTTCAGCATACATATTCTGATGGATGTTTGGTAAGTAAATTAAATGTATGTCCTCGTTTTCTGACAACAATCATATCATCACAGTGATTTACCAGAAAAATGAGAATAATCTGTAAAACAGACCAGAAATATGAGCAATAAACCTGGTCATCCTAAAACAATCCAGGCAGTTGACAGGTATGCTCAGAACCCCTTACTGCAATGAATCTGGACCAAGGCTGACAAAACGGTGGGTGGAAGCCATGAAAATGGGGAAGTATCTTAAGTACTGGTGTAGATAAGCTAAGACAGTTGCTGTAGTAACACCCTCCTGTGTGCTCTAACATATATTTAGTGAAATATCACAAGTGACTGAATTAGGGAATCTGCTATAGGTAATTACACATGTACTTGCAAATATATTTAGCACTACAGGGATGTAACAGCACTGACAAACAGACACCAGTGTGAAAATGCATACCCGCAACCAATATCACCACAGTCACAGTCACATACCGGTAAGTCACGTGAAGAGTAGAGTATACAGACTGTGTGAACAAATACATCATTGTTTGCCGCTTACACGCTAGCCCTACATATACAGACCCAATTCTCAGTGTATTTGGAATCCTGACCTTGGTACAGAACATGTCTCAGTCTGCCCCTAAAAACACATACAGCCAATTGATCAGCAGAAACTGGAGCAGCATGCAGATAAAGAAGGAGCCATAACACTTACATCCACCCCCTCCATACACAGCCCAAAGTACATTCTGAGGTGATCTGTACATGTGACATGTGTACACAATCATGACAATGGCCAGACATATACAGACCTCTCACCTGTACAGTTCACCTCAGAATGTACAGGCTCAGGACTCTTATCTATGACCTCTTCCCTGACATGTCTGTGGGTCTACTACATCAGTGGGATGGTAGCAGGAATGAAGGCAAGAAATAATGATAATAAATACGTCTGAGCCTCATTAACATCTGGAGAAAGCCTGACATCATTTGAGGACAGAGGCACAAACACAGGGGTAGATTGGACATATTGCTGTCATACATTGAGACAGTTGCAGATGTTACTGGGTTTGTTGTAAAATATCCTTTATGAGGAATATGATGTCAATAATACCAATAGATGTGAGTATTTACTGACTGCATTCCCCAGAGTCCACAAATGATTTACCAAGGATACCAACTGTCTGGGGAACAGACGAAACATAACAGGCAAACAGGTGTCCAGTCTGTGGACAGCACAGCATGCCAGTGGAGAGGTATGTCAGAGACATATCACTGTCAGTCGTGAAGTCACTCACTAAATGCATGTCCACACAAACCCTGTCAATCTACCAATGTGTATAACAGCACTGATGACACAGAATCTGTTCACAAATCTGGGGATATGTCCCCCATGTTGTTTGGCTGTCTCCACATGTCCTGTCCTGTAACATTTTGCCACCTACTGTATGTGAATCTGTAGCCCACCACCTCTGTAATGACCCTCACATAGGCAAGGAAAAGGGGCAAGGCCCACATTAAAGAATGCCCCATATGTTGGAACTAGCAGCAGTGTCCAGGCCCACAGCACAATACTATGTGGGCACCTGCATACTAGTATGGCCTTAGGAATACCTGATATCTGCACATCTGTACAGAGGACAGACAGAAAGTACATAGCCAACAGATTATGCATTAGGATGAATGTTTTGAAAGACAGAAGTCTGAAACTGAAAGGTATGCCATTGCTATATGACAGCAGTCCTCAATGACATGTCCAGAAAACATAGTAGTCCACAGTTAATATCATAATATCAGATCAATATCCAATAGGAGATACATAAAAACATACAGCTCAAACACCAAGGACAATATAGTCAGTACTCAGATTCCCAGCTTTGCATGCAGGGGTGTATGGTTCTAGTACTACAATCTGCAATCTACTTGTACTTGGAAAAGCACTGTTAAAAGTACTAACGTTGTTGTGTCTTTCGGCTTTTCCCAGTTAGGGGTCGCCACAGCGGAACTCCGGTCCGCTAATGATTGGCAGTTGATTTTTATGTGCTGAGTTGCCAGCCCTAACACACAACCTTCAACGAAGGTATGCCCATTCACGCATGTCTCCACACAGAAGACGCTCTAGCTGAGAGTCGAACCGGTCAGCGTCTTACTGTGAGGTGACAACACTACCGCAGCACCACCACCGTGGATTTTAAAACTAACGTAATGACACAATATGTGTTAAAACTATTTTTGTCAACCAGTGCACAATAGCTGGTGTAACATGCAAGTGTGACTGCATATAACCTGGGATGCTACCCATGTATAAAACAAATAAAAAGAAAAAAGATTGTGGTACTACCCATGTATACCCAGGTGTCCCATACAGTATAGTCACACCCCTTGCTACTATAATGACAGCACATAGAAGCATGTTATGTATAGGAAGTTATATATGCTTATTAAAGATGTCATTACCTTGCTATTTTATCAGAATGGAATGTGACCAATGGTTACCAGGGTTGAGCTATGCTTAGCAGGTTTAAACATTGCTTAAATGTAAATGCTAAGCAGATTTGCGCACTAGCAAGCGAAGTCTACATGGTGTAAGCGCCTATTCGTTTAACTGTACATTAGCACCGCTTACCATCACGCAAACCCATGCAAGCACACTTAAAGCTACTCAAAACATCCTTAATCACTATGTAGCCAATAGTCCTTGTTCTGCCTAGCAAGAAAATAAACAACCCTTGCAGGTTTTGACCCCAGGACCCTGCACATCATGGCCAAAGCAATTTACCAGTAAGCCACCTCAAATGTATGGTGTTAAGATGTTTTCTCAAACATACCCTTCTTTACAGCTAATTTACAATAGGGAAGAGACACTGTGCAAGTAGGAAGGACTGGTATCTTCATATATATATATATATATATATATATATATATATATATATATATATATATATAAAGAAACATATACATAGAGAGATATAGATATGTATGGAGATACACATATGTGTATAACAATATATAGATATATTACCAATAACTGCTGAGGTGTGTGTGTGTGTGTGTGTGTGTGTGTGTGTGTGTGTGTGTGTGTGTGTGTGTGTGTATATATATATATATATATATATATATATATATATATATATATATATATATTCTTCTTCTTTATATATATATATATATATATATATATATATATATATATATATGTAAACAAATATATGCATGTTCAGATAGAAGGCACAAAACTAATAACATGGGTTTCAAGCAGTCAGGTGCATAGGCTGTGCATGTTGTACATGTGTGTAATATCAGTGTTAGTGCATACAACAGACACAAATGTGTACAGCTACTGGTTGTTGCATTGCCCTGACACTGATATGGGTATTAGAGTAGACATGATTATCAGGTAGTAATTGGAGAAGTGTCCAACTGTGTTATGACCCTAGAGTCCATGCCTACCACTAACATCTATATCAACACCTATATACAGTGGATCTCACAAGTGTACACACCCCTGTTGGAATGCCAGGTTTTTGTGCTGTATGACAATGAGCCCACAGAAAATCATTTCATAATGTTTCTCATCTTGAATGTGACCCCTAACCTGTACAATTCCATTGAAAAACAAACAAAGGTGTTTCTAGGAAAGTGAGCAACTATTGAAAAGTGAAGATGTGCCATGATGTTACAGTCCAAACCAAGACAAAGGCATGCTGTAACCATCTCAAGAGGTGCATACACAACATATCAGTTTAATGGTGTGCACACTGATTCAACTGGCTTATTGTACTGATTATTATTTCTATATGTTTTCACAGACCAGCTTATGTTTTCAATTGAATTGTACAGGCTATAGGTCACATTAAAGGTGAAAATTGTTTTGAAATGAGTTATTGTAGTGTCATGTTTCAATTGCACAAATACCAGGCATTGTAACAGAGGTGTGTACACTTTATATCCACTGTAGCTATATGGACTCAGCAGTACCTGACCTGTATAACCATTCTCCACCAAGGTAGAGTAATCCCCTTTGGTGGACAGCAGCAATACATAAACCACATAATAGGTTGCTATATTGACTGTACAGGGACACATAGGTGCAGGCAACAACGTGGAAGCAAGTCCACCTCTATCTGAGCAAGCATGTAAGTTCACAGTTGGCTTCCTATAAGGCTGACTATGACTACAAATCAGACATATCCACACCACCAATTACAATTGCAACAGTGTCTCCAGATATGTTGTCAGTCTCAGAGGCAACAACACGATTCACCCTGTACTTGGAATAAAGCACACCTCATACACACATGCCATGGATAAAGGCAACCTGCATCAGGCATTGCCACCCTGTCCACCCCAGTTGTATAGGGGGATATGCACATCAACCACACTCCTCCCCTCAGCAATGGTGAGCATGTACATATTGCCTACTGATGGCAACAACAACAAATCTCCATGGGGCATAATAAGATCACTGTCTGCCTCCTACATGAACTCAGGCATGTGCTCACAGCTCCATCACACACCACAGTCAAACACAGACCTGCCACCATCCACACACCATCCACATGGAAGATGGCCATTGTCATCCCTCTACACAGAAATGAATGGAGAATAGAGGATTATGCAATTAAGTGTCCAACATTGAGGGGAATAAGATAGCTCAGGGCCAGGATTGTAATGTAAGCTGCTATAGCCATGATACATTGAAGGGTTATGACATAGTTCGGATTATTTGCAAGTAATATCCACTGTTGCTGTGCAATTTGACAACCGTATGAGGTCCTATGACCTTTTTTTCCTGTTTATGTCTTCCAGGTAACAAGCAGAGGGCTCGCCTACCAGCATTCTCTGTTGGGGAAACTGACATCATTACCCAATACGTGATTGAACATTATGCCCTGTTATTTGGATGGAGAGCACAAGATGTGGGGGAGAGGACCGCCCTATAGAATGATCTGGTCCACAGGGTAAATAATGCCGGCCTGCACAGCAGAACTTATGAGCAGGTGCGGCATTGGGTAACCGACCTCATCCACCATGCCTATCAACGGGCTGCTACTGTAGCAAGGGACCAGCTAGCCACAGGTGGGGGCCCCCACTGACACCCACCAAGGAGTTCCTCACCAACCTTGAGGCACCTGCCCAATGCACAAGCTGTGAAGCTGAGGAAAGCATTGTGGAGGTGGGTTGCACCCACACACTGGATGAGGAGCATGCAGGTAAGGCCCCAGTGCACACTACTAAAACACTGTTGCTTATCCATTTCTATCTGTATACTATCTACATGCATATGTCAGATGAGATAATAGGTCTTGCTGGTGTTTAGTAATGCACAGACGTGTACATCTATGGTGAAGGCCAGCATATTTTGTAGTATTGCGAGTTGTACTGTTAATGTGCTGAAATGCTGCTTCTACCCTGTACCAAGGCCACATCAGTGGCTACTGACATTACCTCTCACCCACAACTATTTAGGTCCCTCTGGTGTACAACTGGGATAGCAGTCTATAGCTGGTGACTATGGAATTTTTTTGAGGTTTGCCAATACACCGGCCATGTTAAGCCCATGCTATTTGCCATGTACACATTTATCACACCTACCCATAATGCATGATGTACGTGTTCAGTTTTGTTAGTGTTAACTGCACTGCATCACAGTGGTCACCATGGTGTCATATCTGAGGGCTATGTAAGATTCCTCTGGTATACCTCACAACCTGTCAGTGCAAGATGTGTGGACAGAGACAAACAAAATGATGAGACAAATGGGTTACAGTAGACATGTATGAAATATTACCCTTACACAGCGGATACAACAGTGTACACACACCTATTAAGATGGCAACTGTTTCTGATATATACAATGACAGACCACAATAATACATTCCACACATTTTACAACCTGTAATGTGATCCTAACATTAACAATTAACATGTAAAATAGCATTATATGTTAGTGCAACAAATATGGGGTATACACACCTTACAAAACACTGGATGCATATGTGTGCACACACTCAAAATAACATATTGTGGAGGCAGCATGTGATGCACTGACAGCATTCACTCTGCTTGAGTACACACCTGCCATCAAGTACAGGGCCTCAATGTCAGACCAAGTAATGGTCTGCTGTCTGAGAAGTATGTTCATGACATTTCCTCAGTTGCCTGCAACAGAAGCAGCCATGGCTTGCACATATCTTACAAAGCATCAAAAGGAGGATCCCACATCTGAACTGTAGCAGTCAGGAGTAGGGAAAAAAACATTACCTCACCATTGCATACACCAGGGAAAACAGTGCAGACAGTGATCTAGAGGTGTATTATATATGGGACAAAAGTGATGTTGAAAAGAATCAGATGCCCATCCAAAACAGATGACAAGATGTGTAGAAAATGGGTCAGAGAGGCTGCCAGGAGATGTGCAGCAACACTGAGGGAGTTGCAGGAATGTCTAGCAAGTACTGCCTGCATAGTACCGGTGGCAACAATCACCTGGATTCCGCATAAGTGTGGCCTATGGGATAGGATAAGTAGACGGAATATTTTCCCCACAAGAAACACCATCCAGGGCTGTGTACAGGTACCAAAAGCATAACAGCAAGTCTCCCAAAGGCATATGTTCCAATGTGTAATGGTGCCATGACACCAAAGTTCAAACCTACAGACAGTAATCATAGAGATATGTGTGTGGTGCACAGGCAACACCTCACTTCACCTCAGGGCCTCCATCCCCAACTTGAAGCTTGCTGGTGCCAGTGTACACCCTTATGGTTGCTGTTCATTAGCTGAAACTAGGCCTGTAGACATGGTGGAGGGGTTTTGAATGTGTTCTGCCTTAATTGCACACACCACAGAGCTTGTAGGGTGAGGTGTGTTCTGAGGTTCCTGTAAAGTGGACTACATCACCAGGCTGTGTACAGTATGGCAATGGGGATCTACTGGGTGTGAATGGACACAGCATACTATAACATACTGACATATACACATTGACAAACACATACAGGCATAGACACATATAACACACCTGGGTTTAGCAGCCCTGACTACCCTGTCAGTTAGGGCATACTGTTGCATAGTTCATGCACACAGCACAGGCCTTATTGGGCTGAAGATTGTTATCAGATAATTGTGAGGTTGATGGAGACAGCAGACCCCATACAGTGGACCTTGGGACATGTAGTGGGAACACCACTGTCTAAAATGTGTGAGCCACCCTCCAAGTGGATATAGTACTCACTCAAACACAGGATACTGTACTGACACACAAATGTTCACAGATTTGGGCTTCCTCAGATTAGAACCCCTGGCTATATAGTTGTTGCTACTACAGTGACACACCTTTACTGCATGCAACACAGACTATAAGATGATGACTGTTCCATGGTTCCTGTACTGTGGCCAACATTACCAGCCCTTGTGCAATATGGCAATGTGCAGTGTGTGTGGAGACTAAGCCCTCATAAAACTGCCTTAATCGCTCTGTATCCAACAGTCCTTGTTCTGCCAAGCAACAAAATAAACAGCCTTTGCAGGTCAAGAACCCAGGACCCAGCACATCATAGTCAAAGTCATTTACCAGTAAACCATCTCAGATCTATAGTTTTAGGATGTTTTCTCAAACATACTCTACTTTACAACCAGTTTACAATGGGGAAGAGACACTGTGCAATTAGGAAAGATAGGTATCTACAAAAAAAAAAAAAAAAAAAAATATATATATATATATATATATATATATATATATATATATATATATATATGAAAAGGAACATATACATATAGAGAAAGATAGAGATGCATGGATATACATATATGTATATAACAATATATATATTACCAATAAATACTGAGGTATGTGTGTGTGTGTGTGTGTGTGTGTGTGTGTGTGTGTGTGTGTGTGTGTGTGTGTGTGTGTGTATATATATATATATATTTGTGTGTGTGTGCATGTATACAAATATATACACACACACACACACACACACACACATATATATATATATATATATATATATATATATATATATATGTATACACACACACACACACACACACACACACACATATATATATATATATATATATATATATATATATATATATATATATATGCATACATGTCTCAAAATGCCCATACCACACATAACTGGGGCAGTATGACCAGCTGGATACAAAACAACCCATGACAATCACATCTGCCACCTCTCCACAGTCCAAATAAATAAGTGAATGGTACACTGCTACAACATCATGATAGGCCATACACAATGTCCAGACATACAACAACCTCTTAGCAAAACAACTAAAATGACTGAACATGGCAAAGAGTAATACAACCATCCAGTAATTCACAGACTGTCATACGACTCTTCATATGCCTCATCCTTAGCCTTTGCCACATCTCTCTTTGCCATGCACCTCATCTTCTCACACTCCTGTCTACTTTCCTCATTTCTCTGACAGTCCCACTCCTTCTTCCCCATCCTCTTTCTCTGTATACTGTTTTGTACTTTCCCAGTCCACCACCAGGTCTCCTTGTACTACTTCCTCCATCCACATGTCACACCAAACACCTTTCTAGCCATCTCCCTTAGTAGCTCTGCTGTACTTCACTAGATATGTGGTAAACTGACAGTGCCACCCAGTGTCTGTCTGAATCCTTCTTTGAACTCCACCTCATGATCACCCTTTTCCAATTCACACCATTTTGATCCTTGCTGCTGAACTTACACTCCCCCTCTTCTTCATCACCAACATCCTGCAGACCAACATTCTATGCTGCCTAAATATACTTTCCCCTTCACCACTTTATAATCTCCAGGCTCCTTCAAACTGTCTCTCCTACATTGGATATATTCCACATGTGTACATCTTACTACAGTCTTGTAACTCACGCTATGCTCCTCCCTCATGTTATAGTACATAGTCACCACGGCCATGTCCATCTGTTTTGCAAACCCCACTACCATCTCACCATTTGCATTCCTTTTAACACCATGCATACCCATTACTTCCACAGACCATCTGTTCTCTTCACCAACATGCCCATTGACATCTGCTGCAATGGCCACTCTATCACCCTTGAGTACAGTCATCACCACATCATACAAATGACTTCACATTTCTCTTTGTCATCCATCACACAACCAAGTTGTGTAGCATATGAGCCCCCACCACCCTTGGGGCACCCACCCCAGTACAACACCAGGGTACAGAGGCCAACATGCTGGAGGTGGGTGGCAGCCACACAATGGACAGGGAGCGTGCAGGTAAGGGCCCAGTGGGACTTAGTACACTAATGTATCAGACATACATGTATCTGTATTGTATCTACATCCATGTGTCAGGTCCGATTGCAGTTGTGGATGGGTTTCTAATGCACAGAGGTGCACATCTATGGTGAGGACAGAACATTGTGTATTATTGGGGTTAGTACTGTAAATGTGCAGACATGCTACATCCGTCCTGTTACCAAGGCCACATGTGAGTCTGCTCACAGTACCTCCTTCTGACAACTACCTAGGACCCTCTGGACTGCATATGGGACAGCAGCCTGAAGATGGTAAGTATGACATTGCTCTGTTGTTGCCTGGCAATACCCCAGGCATGTGAACAGCATGCAATTTACCATGCACCCAACTATCAGTAATAGCTATATTGTTTTATGTGCATGTTCACTTGTGGTGGGGTTAACTGCATTGCATCACAGTTGTCACCACTGGGGCCTATCTGATGTGAATTAAACATTCCTGTAGCATACCTCACAACTTGTCAGTGCCAAGACATCTGGACAGAGGCCAGCAAAATAGGCTGGACAAATGGCCTAAGGTAGGGACATGTGTGACACATTAGTGGTATACAGTGTATATAAATTGTGTACACACCCATGTTAAGATGCAAGGTGTTCCTGTTACATACATATTAGGACCACAATATGTCATTCCACACATTGTACAGCCTTTAATGTGACCCATAACATGAACAGTTCACCTTGTAAAATCAAGCATCTGGGCTCATGTATTGCACCTACAAGGCTGACCACCCGTGAGGGTGGCAGATGTCATATCAGCATGATGTTTCAGTTAGGTATGATACCTCATACTGCCATATGTGTCAGTATACTCACTGTGACATATTTGGCTACAATTTTACATACATGGGCATTGTTAAGGCACACAGACCACTTCTGACCACATATAGTTTGCAAACATCTGGATATTACAGACACATCTGTACAGAGGACTGTACAATGGTTTAACTTGCTGCATGTGAGGCAGATGCTGTTACCACACTATATAAAGTAATGGCAGTGGGAGGTGGTCATCAGCCATGTATGGTACATACATCAAAATGGAATAAGCCACACAAGATATGATCCTCACACCCACAAACAGTTGGCAGTATTGGGATTAGACCTCCTACCTATTTAGTTATTTTTATTATATTGCTACTCAGTTATCAGACGTGCCACAGAACTTATATATTTCTACCTACTCCAAAGGTACTTCTAAGGTGGACGACATCAACAGGACTACTAAATTAGAGTGAGGGGAAGTGTAAAGGGTAGTAAACAGGTCAAAAATGGTGTAACCCACACACTACATGGTTTTCGCACAAACACACATCCAAACAGTTGTCAGTAGGAAGATTAGAACTCCTGCCTCTCTAGTTATTTCTGCTATAGTGTTACACAGTTATCAGAAGTGCCAGAAAACGTATACATTTTCACCTCATCCAAAGGTACTTCTAAGGTGGATGACATCAACAGGACTACTAAACTGGAGTGAGGGGAAGTGTAAAGGGTAGTACACAGGTCAAAAATGGTGTAACCCACACACTACATGATTCTCACACAAACACACACATCTAAACAGTTGTCAGTAGGGAGATTAGAACTCCTGCCTATCTAATTATTTCTACTATAGTGCTACACAGTTATCAGATGCACCACAGAGCTTATATATTTTCACCTCCTCCAAAGGTACTTCTAAGGTGGATTACATCAATAGGACTACTAAATTGGAGTGAAGGAAAGTGTAAAGGGTAGTACACAGGTCAAAAATGGTATAAGCCACACACTACATGATTCTCACACAAATAAACACAGTTGCCAGAAGTGTGATTAGAACTCCTGCCAATCTAGTTATTTCAACTATAGTGCTACAAAGTTACCAGACATGCCACAGAACTTATACATTTTTACATAATCCGAAGGTACTTCTAAGGTGGATGACATGAACAGGACTACTAGATTGTGACAAGGGGAAGTGTGAAGCCAGACAGTACATGATTCACACACACACACACACACACACACACACACACACACACACACACACACACACACGTACACACGCACACAAAAACATACACTCTTGCCAGTATTGGGATTACAATTCCTGCCTATCTAGTTATGTCTCTGCAGTGCTACACAGTTACCATACATGCTACAGAGCTTACCGAACTTTTACATGGCCAAAGCTGCTAACTGCCCAGCTGAGGTAAAGTATTACAGGTGGCAGAAAGTCTGACTTCAGTTCCACCCTTACATCATACTAGTTCTTTCTGTCTTGCACTCCACCAGGTTATTGTATCAATAAGTGTGGCACACCTGTGAGCTGTCAGCATTACCCGTTCATCACAGAAGTAGCCCCAGTACTTACTAGTTATGTCCACCCCTCCTGGCATGATTAAAGGGCAGTTTTCTGAGCTTTCACCCATTAATCTTGTGCACTTGTCCATTCTGAGGCACTGATGCAACTGCCTCATGTGCACAGAAAACCCTCCCCTCTAAACTGCAAACATTCAGACATGTGAGAGTTACCAGTATATCACCCGATGTGGACATATGCACCCTCCAGCAAAGATTGGACTAGAAGGTCAAGAGGATAAGATCAACCCCTGCACCACACCATGTTGTACACATAGCTCACCATGACACCCACTTTGACAGCCATGACATACAGTGAAAAGCCACACACCCACCTTCACAGAGGCACTCCATGAACATTTACCCAAACAGCACAGACCAGCAAGACAGACACCCACTCAGACACCATGACATGACATGACACATGCCAAGGGACACATATTTAACCTACACAGTGTACCCATCAACCTAAGCTCCTAAGGCTAACCACCTTGCACAATACAGTGATCATGGGTAACTCAATACTGAGGCACACACATATTCCACTCACTAAGTTGAATATGGGGCAGGTAACAGCCAAATATCTATCACATGACAGCATCAAACACATGAGACAGTCAGTCATGGCACTCCACAACAACTATGAGTATCACTCTGTAGCCATGTGGTTTTGAATGACCTGGGACACACCTCCCTGGACTACATGACAAGAGACATGGGTGACAGTAGCCCTGAGCAGTGTACTGCCATCACCCAGAATGATGCTGCAGTACTATCAACAGGTGATTGACTGCAACATTGGTTTACTTGTTTTCTGTCATTCTCAGGAGATCCAGTATCTCTCTTCTTGGGATGATATGATTGGCAGAACTCAATGACTTGCCAAAGATGTCCTACATCTGTCAGCCCTAGGTTTCCAGATACGGGCTTAGTGTCTTGCCACCCCTATAATGCCTTATTAGGCAGTGTTCCTAATGTAATTACCAGCATAACAGCTGGACATGTATGCAATCTGAGGGTCATGCTGCTCAACAGTAGACATCTAACTGTCAGGATGCAGTCACTCAAAGCACTCGTCAGAGTGGAGGACACTAACATTTCTGCTGTAATGGAGAGGTGGTTCATGTCAGCAGACAGCAGCCCTGCAGTATCAGGCTATAATGCATTCCACAGCTGTCAGCCCCCAAACATGGACCACACCACACCTCCAGAGGTGGTGTTGTCTCCATATTCATTATGGATAGGAACATCTCCAGACTAGTATCCCAGCATAATGCACTGGAGATACTTCCGTTACAACTGCCTTGGAGTAATAGTGCAATCCAGACCATAGCCTGCTATGGGTCTACATCTATGTCCCTAGACTATCAATGCACATTCCTTAACACCCAGCCATCTATGAAGGTCCAACGCAACAGTGACATAGTATAAGACTTCAACTACCCCTCCATCACCTGGGGAAAGTAGCCAAGCACCAGTACAGTGGCCCAACACTTCCAGGGATTCATCATTTCCAGTGCCCTGGACCAGCTCATACTGACCCCTGTAGAGGATGCAACAACCTTGATCTGTGTTGACTACTTAAATATGGGACTGTTGCTCATGCACAGTTGTCAATCCCTACCTGGTGAGATCCACACAGGCTGTAATCAACATGGAACTCAACATGTCAGCCACACCCCCCACAAAGGTAACCACCTTGCAAAATCTCTCCAAAGCTGACTTTGCAGCCATAAAAACTGGGGTGGATGACTTCACTGCACCCATGGCAATGGGAAATAGCTGCATGATTATCAAATTATACACATACGCACTGTACAGACAGGTACATGAATACATGGTACTAGCCATAGCCAACAGAACCCAGACACTGTCCTCCAAACACTGGGAGACAATGTGATGGCCCCCTGCCATTACTAAAGTGTACAACAGAAGGAGGACAGTGTTGCAGAGAAAGGTAGTGTCCCATGACTATTGAACTCCCTTATTAGCCTCAAACACAACTTGGGATCCCTCATGGAATCCCCTACAGGCATCTATGAAGGCAGACATGCAGCAGGCACTGACGACAATCACAAAAGCCTTTGATAGTTACATCAACAACCTCCACAGCATTAAGCACAAGTGCTGTTTGTTACTGCACAATGCTAATACCTATCCTGAGACAACAGATATTGGCCACAGTCTTGGGAACACATTCAGTGCCAGCTTTATCCCTCTCTCCCCCCACAAGTGTACAATCACAATGGTAGATGAATGTCAGGCACCCAGCAGTACTGCAAGCCAGATTAGACCTGCATTGTCCCTAGGCAAGAATACAGCTTCCATGGGACACCAACATATCCATGGCTGTGTTCTACATGACTTATAAAGTGACCTTGGACCACATCTGTGTACCCTGGTCAGTCACAGCCTCACCTCAAGCATTGTTCCTCAATCATGGCACACTGCTACAGTCATCCCTCTCCATAAAGGGATAGCATCTACAGACCCTGGGGATTATTGGCTCCTTAGCCTGACAGGTCAACTATGTAGGGGTATGGACAGCATCACCAAGATATAGGTGATCTCCTAACTCTGGACCCACACAGTTTGGCTTTGTGAATGACAGATCATGCCTGCTCAACCTGGTTGATATCTTTGACTGAGTCACCAGGGCTGTGTATGACAGTAAAGCACTGCATACAGCCTACATCAATCTGTCCAAAGCTTATGTATTCATCACTCACTGAGTGATTATTGAAAAACCCCACAAACTAGGCATCAACCCATATATCATTGATTGTTTTGCAATTTTTTCACAGAGCACACAAGTATGACAGTGGCAAACTCCAGGTCAGACTGGCAATCAGTCACGAGTGGAGTCCCACAGGGATCAGTACTGGGTAGTGTCCTGTTCAACATCTACTTCTCAGGAGTCCAGCCCAACACAGAGGAACTCTGGCTGACCAAGTTCACAGAGGACTGCAAGGTAGGAGCTATCACTGACTCCGCAAGTGATGCACACATCCCACAGAAAGGCCTCACTGAGACCGCTGAGTGGTGTGGAAACCATGCCTGGAAGCTTGACACCACAATATGCATCATCATCCCCCTTGGTAAAACACTCAGTTCCCAGTAAGTGCCACACTGATGGGAGCCCAGTGAACACTGTATGCATTATAATAGATCTGGGGACACAGGTTGGCAGCAACTTTTCCTTCAAGCACCACATTGCCACTGTGGTCAGGAAGTCCTTCTGTATGGTACATTGCATTACCAAGGGTTTTTCATCCAGGAAGACAGAGGTAATGATCTCTGTCTACTATTCCCTCATTAGACCACTCCTCAAGTATTATGGCCCATTTGCCATGTACCTCACTAGACACCTGCTACAGCTGGGGAAGCAACAGAAGCACCTCACAAAGGGGTTCCCAGGCATTAGACACACATCCTACACAGACAGACTCAGCAGACCCAAGCTATTCTCTGTGTCATATCACCTAATTAGCAGCTATCTGTGCTTGACTTACAAAACCATGTCTGACCCAGTTAGTTTAGGAATGCTACATATAAATCCATCCACGCCACACACGATAGGGACTTCTACCTCAGTACCACAATCACCACAACATGCTGTTAGGACAGGTTCCCTCACCAAGAGGCTGCAATATACTTTCCATACATGGAAATACACTTTCCATACATGTCATGCAGAGCACCTAGCTGACACAGTTCCAGAGAAACTTGATAAGTGGATGGGTAATAGACAGCTCAACCCAAGGTTCACTGTAGTGGCTATACCTGATACAGGCACTAGGATGTAACATCGGGTGGCACAATGGCAGGGCCCTTTTATGTGCTAGGCTTGTTAAGGCTCCTGGGCCATTACCTACTACACACATGTAAACCTCTCAAAGGAATGACATCAGCAGGACTGATAAAGTAGTGCAGTGGGTGTTTAACCTATCAAAATACTTTGTCCTACAAACAGACACTTTCCAGATGTGAGAGTAGAATCCCTACCTAACTAGTGATGTGTATCATAGTGTTACACAGTTACCACACTCACTACAGAACTTACTGGGCTGAGAGTTGGCCAAAGGTGCTGATATGGGGAATGACATTGGCAAGACTGATAAAGTAGGGCTGTGGGTGGGAAACATATCAAAATACTACTACTTACAAACATACATACCCACACACACATTTGCCAGAAGAGTAGAACCCCTGCCAACCTAGTCATTTGTACTATAATGTGAAGCATTTATCACACTCACTACTGAGCTTACAGGGCTGACAGCTGACCAAGGTTGCTGATAAGGGACTGACATCATCTGGACTGATAAGGTGGGGCACAGTGAAGTGTCGTGGGGGGAATGGCATAAAACTGTTTTGCCTGTGAACAAGCACACAACTCCCTCAGTCTTGCACACACACACACACACACACACACACACACACACACACACACTTCTACATTTGGCAGGACTGAGATTAGAACTCCTACCTAACTAGTTATTTTTACTATCTTGTTATGGAGTTATCACACATGCCACATAGGTTATGGGGCTAAGGCCTGATGGAAGGCACTTCTAAGATGACTGATATCTGCAGGGCTGCTAAAGTGGTGGGGAAAGTGGAAGTGTACTGGGTTTGAATGGACCCAAAAGCTTTTAGTTGTGAATACACACACACACACACACACACACACACACACACACACACACACACACACACACACACACGCGCACACACACACACACACACACACACACACACACACACACACACACGCACACACACACACACACACACACACACTTTTACATTTGCCAGCACTGAGATTAGAACTTCTACCTTAAAAACGCTAAACGCGCGTTTGCGCGATTTAGCGCGATTTAGCGCGAGTTTGCGCGGAGCTGCTACTGTTGCACACTAGGGCAGCGCCGGTTAAGCAGATTTAAACTATTAGGGCTACCTAAATTACACTCTTCAAATTTTCCCTTAAAACTACCTTCCTCGAACTATACTACTGATCTAATCAGCGTATCCTATAACTAAAAAGATCATCTCTACTTGACTCCAAGTAGACTATTCTCTATCTGTTAAACCTAGCACTTGCTCCTACAGTACTTATTACCTTGATACGGCACTCTTGTCATAGATAGTACCCCAAAAAGGCAAACCCCCATTTCTGTCACCCACGTCCCCCGGAATCTTTTTCAAAGTTTTTGTCTATTCCTTCTAGCATGTCGATGGATCAGTTGCTAGTGTCCTCTCCTGCTCAGCTGGTGAACCTGGGAATTTTGAGGCAATGTTACAATTGCCTCATGTACACAGATAACCCTCTCCTCCTCCCACAAAACACAAATACATGCGAGATGCAACTATACGGCCAAACTGGAGGCTGAGCTCTCTCAACATAGGACTGGCAAGACCAGTCAGGAGGAGAAGGTTACCACACACACTATAGACCCAGTCTCACATAGTACCATCACAACCTCAAATCATACACATAAACACACAAAGACATACTGGAGGCTCTGAACAAAAATCTACCAAAACAGCAGAGGCCACCTAAGCAGACACCCAAACAACCACCACCTCAGAACACAGCACCTGCAACACATAGACCTCACAGTCAGAGTGTCAAACAGTCACAGCCCTTAAGGCCAAACAAAATGCCAGACACACTAGTCATTGGTGACTCCATAGTCAGACACACTGACGTCCGCTCACCAGACTGAGTAAGGAGAAGGTCACAGTAAGCTGCCTGTCGGGCGCTAGAATCCGCCACATAACGCAAGCACTCAGGTCTCTCAACAGCAGGTACAAATATGACTCAGTCATTGTCCATGCTGGTGTGAACGACCTGAGACGTACCGCCTTGGACTACATGAAAAGAGACATTGAGGAGCTCTCTGATTATGTAGCCCAGGCAGGTATGACCCTGACCTTGAGCAGTATCCTACCTTCACCAAGAATGATGCCACAATACAGAGATAAGATGATCAGCTTTAACAATTGGCTTAACCACTGGTGTCATTCAAAGGGGATCCAGTGTCTGTCTGCCTGGGATGACATGCTGGACAAGCCACGCTGCTCGCAAGGGACGGCTTGCACCTGTCACCCTGGGATTCGGATATTGGCAAAGGCTCTTGCCACCCCATAGTGCCTTTTTAGGCAAGGCTCAAATTCTAAACCTACCACCCTAGAACACAAAGGAAAAAAACTAAGGGTAATGCTGCTCAATGCCAGAAGTCTAAATCTCAAAATGCACGCACTCGAGGCCCTTCTCAATATGGAGAACATCGATGTCTGTGCTGTGACAGAAACCTGGTTCAAGGCTCCTGAGAGCACCCCAGCACTATCAGGTTTTACCTCATATCATGCGTCCGGCCCCAAAATCCGGACAATACCAAGAAAGGAGGGGTATCCATATTCATCAAGGACACCCACACCTCAAGACTGGTGGCAACGCACGATGCATCGGAGACCATCCAGGTGCAATTAACCATAGGCAAGACTGCTCTGCAAATTGTAGCATGTTACAGGCCACCCTCACAAACTCAGGAACCTCACATGGCCTTCCTGAAAACACTAGAGGGATAAATGTATCACCAAACACCATCATACTAGGTGACTTCAATTACCCTAATATAGACTGGGAACACTACTCAAGCCCAAACACCCTAGCCCAAAAGTTCCTGGAATTCATAAACTCAAATGCCATGGAACAACTAGTCACCATCCCCACAAGAGGAGATAACATACTTGATCTCATCATCACGAACATGGGAGCACAATGTTCAACACCGAAAGTATACCCCTCACTGGTGAGATCAGATCACAAACTAATCTCGCTAGAGGTCCTCATCCCACCCCCACCTGAAATAAAAAAGACCACAGTAAAAACTTCGAAGCCGACTTCACACTTCTAAAGACTAGTGTGGTCTCCTTTAAGGCCCCCGAGCCAGCGGAAAACAGTACTCAAGCCGCTGAATCACTCACAAATGCCTTCTACCAGCACCTGCAGGACTGCATGGATAAGGCAATCCCAAGCAAAACAAAGACTCTCTGTACCAAAGGCAAGCGTCCACTCTGGTGGACCCCAGCCATAAACAAACTCTACAACAAAAGGAGAAAGCTACTACAAGATAGAGCAAAATCCTTAAAAGGTAAGACACCCTTGATCACTATAAGTAAAAAACTAAGAGCTCTCATAAAATCATCCAAAGCAAATTTTGAGAGAAAAATAGCTAAAGACTCAAAAGACAATCATAAGGCATTCTTTAGCTATGTTAGAAACCTGGGAGGAAACTCCCAGATATGCTCAGAACTAGTCAAAAATGATGTGAAGATTACTGATCCTACAGACATTGCCAACATACTGGCTGACAGGTTCAGTGCAAACTTCTCCCCCCCCTCCCGCCCAAAAGGAGAGATATCTATACCAAACGATTGCAGCCGCCCAAACATTTCCAACGCCCAAGTTAAAACTGCTCTCTCCAAAGCAAGAAACACAGCATCCATGGGACCCGACGGTGTCCCCGGCTGTGTGCTCCACGAACTCAATGAGGAATTAAACCCACAACTAGGACAGCTATTTAATCAAAGTCTTACCTCTGGATATGTACCCAGGAGTGGCGCACTGCAACTGTGGTCCCACTTCACAAAGGCGGTGCTTCCACCGACCCTGGAAATTACCGCCTATTAGCTTGACAAGCCTTATCTGCAAAGCCATGGAGAGGATCATAATGGACCTCATAAATAAAGACATAGGAATTTGCAGACCTTGGATCCAACCCAGTTTGGCTTTGTCAAAGGCAGATCATGCCTTTTAAACTTGGTTGACTTTTTGAAACAGTCACCAAAGCCATTGATGAGGGAAAGGCAGTCCATACAGCCTACCTGGATCTGGCGAAGGCCTTCGATACAATACCTCACTCGGGTATCATTGAAAAACTCAGCAGCTTAAATGTTAACCCATACATCACAAGATGGGTTGCAAACTGGCTGAGTGACAGAACCCACAGGGTCAGAGTTGCTGGCGCCATGTCAGACTCAAAGCCTGTCACAAGTGGGGTCCCACAGGGCTCAGTCCTGGGCCCACTCTTGTTTGGCATCTACTTTTCTGAAGTACAAGCAAACACAGGAGGGTTATGGCTGACAAAGTTTGCAGATGACTGCAAACTGGGAGCCATAGTAGAAAACACATCTGACACAGATATCCTTCAGAAGGGTCTCACAGAAACGGATAACTGGTGCCAGAGCCATGGCCTAAAGTTAAATGCCAAAAAATGCATAGTCATACCCTTCGGGAAAAACAAGGTTACCCCTAGCTACCAAATAGGTGTCAATCCACTGAGCACAGAAGAAGTTATCAGGGACTTGGGGACCCAGGTTGATTGTAGTCTGTCATTCGACACCCATGTAGCTAAAGTAGTTAGGAAGACCTTCTACATTGCCCACCTTATCATGAAGGGATTCTCATCTAGATCAAGGGAGGTCATGGTCTCCCTTTACTCATCACTCATCAGACCAATGATTGAGTACAATGCCCAATTCGGAATGTATCTGACCCGACACTTGCAGCAGCTGGAGAGACCACAAAAGTTCCTCACCAAAAGGATAAAGGGTCTCAAAATCTGTCCTATGCTGCCCGACTGAAAGAACTCCAGCTCTATTCAGTCGCCACCGCTTGCTCAGAGGTGACCTTTGCCTAACATACAAGGCCATGTCAAACCCAGATTTGATGAATATGCTTCACCTCAAAAATCTAGATCCACCAGAGCCACAAGGGCGGAGACTTAAACCTCGACACGGCTATTAATAGGACGTGCTGGAGGGATAGATTCATCACCCAAAGACTCCCTATGCTGTGGAACAAAATCCCGGTATATGTGAGGCAGAGCACCTCGCTGGCCTTGTTCAAGAGAAATCTTGACCAATGGATGGGAGATCGCAAATATACCCCAGGGATTACCTCAGTGTCACTGCTCGACAGAGGCACAGCAAAATAATGGGTATAGTTCCCCATACTTAAGGGGTGGCGTAAGCCACAAAACGATGGGCTAGGCTTGTAAATGCCCTCGGGCAGATAGCCTAGTATGAACCTATGAACCTATGAACCTACCTAATTAGTTATTTGTACTATCTTGTTATGCAGTTATCGCACATGCCACAGAGGTTATGGGGCTGAAGCCTGATGGAAGGCACTTATAAGATGACTGATATATCCAGGGCTGCTAAAGTGGGGAAAGTGGAGGTGTACTGGGTTTGAATGGACCCAAAAGCTTTTAGCTGTGAGCACACACACACACACACACACACACACACACACACACACACACACACACACACACACACACACACACACACACACACACACACACACACACACACACACACTTTTACATTTGCGAGGACTGAGATTAGAACTTCTACCTAATTAGTTATTTGTATTATCTTGTTATGCAGTTATCACTCGCACCACAGAGCTTATAGGGCTGAGGCCTGACGGAAGGCACTTTTAAGATGACTAATATCTGCGGGGCTGCTAAAGTGGGGAAAGCGGAGGTGTACTGGGTTTGAATGGGCCCAAAAGCTTTTAGTTGTGAATACACACACACACACACACACACACACACACACACACACACACACACACACACACACACACACTTTTACATTTGCCAGGACTGAGATTAGAACTTCTACCTGATTAGTTATTTGTACTATCTTGTCTGATTTCCAGATAGTCCAGAAAACAAAACAGTGTAAATTCTTGCAATTAGCAAGTATTTTGTCTGACTTCTCACAGGCTGGTCAGGGACAGCCAAAGGGCCGGATGTGGCCCGGGGTCCATACAATGCCCTGGTCTGTTATAATTGGATGTCGCTATCTTAATGATTAATACTACTTCTGTCCTTTATTCCTGGACCACTATATCTGTTTTTCTTGCTTCCATCTTCTTCACTATTGGTACTGTTATATGATACAAAATTTCACAACAGACCAGTAACAGAAAAAGGTGCACAGCCAAAATATTGAATACTGGAAAAAGCACAAAGGCCAGCACAACAGAGTCAGCAACCTTAGTTATTTTATTGATGTTGTTTCAATCCAAAAGGCTTGTAGCCAAAACCTGTCTGTTGTGGGTTTTTTTTGGATTGAAACAACATCATTAAAGGAACTAAGGTTGCTGACTCTGTTGTGTTGGCCTTTGTGTTTTTTACTGTTATATGATCCCATGTGATCAGAACGTCATCATTTTCTATAGTGCTTAGTGGTTCATGTGTCCGGTGCTTTTCATCTGCTTCTATGTTGCATTGCACAAATTCTAATGCAACAACAGTTGTTCAGCATTGTTGGGCCTTTCAGTATACTGACCCTCAGTCAGTGAGATGTGAAACTGTTTCCATTTCTGCACTACAGAACCTTCCTTTGTTTGTTTCATCCACTTTTTCTATAGACTTTGTAAATCAGCAGGCTATCCTGAATCACAGTTATTAGGCTTTCATCTTTTGGTTTATATTCAACTCTCCTTAACCATCCATACATAAAATCTTGATCAACATGTGGTTGTTCAATAAGTTATCTGGACTTGCCACTATAACTGTGGTCTTTCCATTTTTCTTTCCTTTCCTTTTGGTCATTTTCTTTATATTCTTTGTTTTGCTATTGGCACTTTCTATGGCTGCTTGATTCTCATTTATATCTGGTTTGATTTCCATTCCTGATACCTTTCAAAAGGATCCTGCTAAACTTAGCAACGATGTCATGTTAGGCTTCTTTTCTTCATGCTTTAGAACATTCCCAATGTTTGGAACTGTTGATGTCAACAAATATGCATGTAGTCTCACAATTGCAGGTCTATACATATAGCTCATTTTGAGGAGACCCATACCTCTTTCAGAAGGAGGATTATATAATCTTAGCATGCATAGTTTTATATAGCATTTGATAAGCAGGAAACATTTTTCTTGTTTTCTTGTCCAACTATTTAAACGTTGTTTGGGGTCAGTTAATTACACCAAAGCTGTAAGTTAGAACAGGAAGACAAATTGATTTATAGCTTGAGATTTATTCTTAGATGTCAAAACAGTTTTCAGTATTTGCTTTAGTCTTCTGACGTATTCCTTACTAAGCTTTGTTTTCATTTGTTCAGGTTTTACTGCCAATCCTTCTTCTACTCACAAATATTTATACATAACCTCCTGTTCAAGTCTCATTATATTACAGTTATGTCCCAGGTTGATAAGTTCTTGATACTACAGCTTTCCTGAGATAAATGCTGCTTTTGCACATTTATCGAGACCAAATATCATTCTTATATCACCTGAGAACGATTTCACCATTTGTAGCTGTGCTTTTAGATTCTCATCTGATGAACTATACAGTTTTAAATCATCTGCAAAAAAGTAGATGAAATACCCTTTGAACAAGTTAGTTTCTGGACATTGTAACCATAACCTACTCCATAAAGAAAACACCTTAATGGTTTGAAGGCTAGACAAAACAGCAGTGGTGACAAAGAATCACTCTGAAATATTCCCAGGATAGTAACTTGACCTTTATCATAACTCACCTGTAAAGTCATTTGCCACAGTTCCATAGTCATTACAATGTAAATGATAAATGTATGGTGTATCTTATACATTTGTAGGCATTCCATAATACATGAATGTGAGATGTTGTTGAATACTTTTCTGTCATCTGCCCATGCCATACTTAGATTCTGACCCTTTTTACAGCTCTCTATTATGGCTTTGTTCAATAATAGATGATTCTTTGTTCCATATGACTTTCTTTCATTACCTTTTTGTTCTAGTGCCATGACTGATTTTTTTCTAAATGGCTATCAATTCTGTCAGCATCAGTTCCTGTATATAATTTATGTCCTGTCATAAGGCAGGTTATTGCTCTATAGTTCTTATGATGGTTTTTGCAGGTTCTCTGTTAAGAAGGACTATGTTTTTTTTCCCGTCTTCTACCAGGATAGTGTCTGTTTAGAATGTACATATAAGTCATTTTTACAGTGGCATAAATCTGTCTGTAAAGATGTTAAATTATTTAGCCAGAAGTTAGGTATAGCATCCGAACCCAGGGCTTTCTGGTTATGAACTTTTCTTAATTTTGTCTCATTGTCTTTGGCTGCTATCTCCTCCGATTTCATATCCTCTGTGTTAGAGCTTCTTACTGTTTCTTTTAACTCTTTCATCCATTTTGCATCTTCATTATGTTCAACAGGGTCTTCGTAAATGCTTCTCCAAAATGTACCAATTTTTTTTTATGTGGTAATAACATTGCTATTGCTTTGTTTTCCAGTTCTTCATAAAACCTTTGTTGGTCACCAATGAATTCCTTTTTTGCATTTTTTCCTTTATATTTGTTAGTTTATTATTGAAAATAGTATATGATAAATCCTGATCTGTTTTTATGTTATCTGTTCCTTTTATCCCATCTACCTTTCTAAGATTTTTTGATGATCTGTACCCTTTTCTGTATGATACTTCTTGGCTTGACTGTTTAGCTTTCTCTCTTTGGTATGTTGACCACAATACCTCACTTGAATAGCATTGTCAGGAAACTATCACCACCACAATTTGTTGGATTAGATCTTGGACAGGTGATATAGAGTACCTCAGAAGTGGCTTAAGCCATGCTTGGCCTGCACAAGAACAGTTGGCAGGTCATCACAGATTATCAGAAGATTGGCAGAGATGACCAAGCAAGTTTAACACACAGCTGACATAGTATCACTGAAGCTCACAATGTAGGAAAAATTATCAGGTCTTTCATGGAGTGTGCACATACCAAGGCATGGATAGTGATGTGTGTCCTTCTTCCATCATTCATAGTAGAGCATATCTGTACTGTCACTGCCTTTGGAATACATGTGAGGGATGACCCACAAAAGTATCGAGGCTATCTGGAAGTTAACTTTTGTTATTATCAGCTGTTATTACTCCAGTGTCTGTGCTTACTCTCAGCTTACAACAAGATGCTGAGACTGTACTTGTGCATGGTAGTGCTAAGGTGTTGGGACATGCAAACTATATGACTGTGATTGAGGTCAGAATGTATTGACAGTTAATGTGGCCATCATCATGCATGGGGCTTTTCGCAGGCATCCATGAAGCATTATGGATGAGCTGAGACATCTACAACTGCAATTCCTTACTGGCCAACATTGTTCTGCACTTAGCTGTCACACATGGGTAAGACTATGGACATATGCAATGCATGGATACACATCAGAACCCATAACGTGGCCATAGGTATGCATACCATCTAGCAAGTGTTGCACATGTTTGTTCCTTTTTGCTTTCCTCTGTACCAGTGGTTGCTTCATCCTTTACATGTGATGTCATACCCATTCCACGCATCCATCACATGTTTTTGTGTGGACAGCTGAGATACTTAGCTGAATGTCTTCCATGCTTATGTGCAATTTATTAGTTATATGTTTGCCTGGATATGTTGTCCTGTGTCCTTTCAATGTATAGGGCTCTATATTTGTGACTAATAGTCCATATAATGTGTCAGCTTGAATGCTGCATTTCTTTCCTGGATGTGCTTAAGTATGTATAGATATGGCTTACTGACACAAACGTTCTGTGTTTGGTGCCATATGCACGTGTCCATCCATTGCAGGAGTCCTGTTCTATTTTGATGTATCGGTGAAGTCAGATATACTAAGTTCAGTGTGGACTGTGTGCCATTTAATTGGTGCTGCATCTGGCAATGGCTCATCTTTTTACTTTTGGCATATTAGCATGAAGGTGGGAATATATAAACATGCTATTCCTGTGCATGGCAGCGCAAAGTACAGTGGGCAGCTTGTGGTGGCTATCATCTTTCTCCTTTCCCTTGTCTGGTTCTGTAGGCCCTAATGTTGCTTCAGTTGTCTCTACACCTGGTTGTGGCCTTTATTGGTATCTGTAATGTTGCAGAATGTTGTGCACCATACTATACACCGGGACCCAATGACTAAATAAATGTACTGTAATCACCGGCATAAGGGGACAACAGACTGAAAATGGTGCTGCAGGTCATCATTTACATTCTGGTCTGAGCACTGAAAGGACTATATGCTGCTACACCTCTTTGCAGGTGTCTTGTGTTTGTCATTACCCATGACTGCATGAAATGTTCAACATCACTTATAAGATAAAATCAACATATTCCTGTCATCTACTCTTCAGTGAATTGTGCATTCCTGTGTCTTCGTATTACTTTTGTTTTTGATTAATGGATTATGTTACATGCCTACTAGGAGTGTGTTATATTTACCACCATTGTTACCTGCAGGGCAGAAGCCACTGATCTACTACATATGTGCATGATATGAATTGGTGCATTGGCAAATACCGATAGCTATGATCAAACCACACTGTAAGTGGTTGTATTCTGGAATTTGATGTGGTAATGCCTCTTGTGGTTGATATACCATTGCCCATTAGGAGCTGTAGGTGTCTAAATGCACACTTGTGCATCTGGTGACCTCAGGCACTGAAGTCATTCCAGCAATACTGTGAAAAGCCATCACAAGGGAGTGATGCTCCAGATGGCTTTTTAAGAATCTAATGACGTTCTCAGTATGTTCCTCTGTGACATCCATAAAGCTGCCATAGATCCTGAATGCTGAGGCTTCAGATATCCCCACAGTGTCATCACTTGACCTTTGGAAGGTGTCTGTGGCTAAACTATATAGTGTTGTGGCTACTTAGTCAGTAAAAGGATGTTTTATCTGTGACAAAGGGAGATACTCCCAGCACAGCTATATGGAATTTTGTAAATAATTATATATCATTTGTGACTATCAACATTATTTATATAAAATGTTTGTGTTACAACTATATTACAACTGTATGTTATGTGTATATCAAACTAGGTTTGTACACACATGTGTTGAAAAAATATTTTATAAAGTGCTTGTGCTTAAAATGTAATCACATTGTGTCCTGCTGGAATAGAACAGAAATGTACATGCTCTATTATAACTGTTTAAATGTATATTTTAACAGTGGAAACTGGAATACAGGGGGTTAACTTCAGAAAAATAACTGAAATGAAATTACTTTATGGCTAAGCCATAAAAATATGGTATCTTTCAGTTTCAATGCAACAAGGAGACACAATGTCTAAAACTAGGGAACTTTCTGTATTGCCTCTAGGGCGAAATAATTACTAGTCTTGAAATGTGAATGAATGTAATTAAGGTCTGAAGTCTATGTATTTTCACAGGTAGATGCTAAATACTGCCAAACTTCCAGCAGTGGGAGTTTCACCTGGGACAAAGTCAGATGACACAAAACAATATCATTCTGCAAGCTATCCCAGCAGTAATATTTGAGATATTAATTTGAGAACTCTCTCAGAGAGACGGTGTATTCTGCATTAGGTCTTGGACCTGACAACAAGAACCATTCACCACACATCTTCCTTGCTCAGTACAACTCTCTTGGATGTAGTCAGAAATATAGCAAAGCTTAGTTTAGATATTTTTCTTTATTTAAAACTGTCCTGCAATGTTGTTTTAAATATTTCCTGTGATTTTAAACTCTGATGTCACTGTGAATATATACTGAGTATTTTCTTGTTATTTTATTATTTATTATTAAATATATTTAAACCTTTCATTGTGGCTGATCTTTGTAGAAATATTTAAGTTTTGAGAGAACATCCATATTTATTTGATGACATTGTGTGGGCCACTCCTAATAACCTTGCTCTTGGTCAAACTACCATTTGTATTAATATTAATATTAATATTGCACAGTATGATTGGAAACCATCTGTTAAAGGCCTTAAATTAGCTGATAAGGAGTTGGCTGGTGGCAGTGATAACTACCTTATAGTCTGGGCAAAAGGGGGCATAGCTAGTAAACCTGTGCCAACCTTTCCCAGGTGTATGTGTGTGTGTGTGTGTGTGTGTGTGTGTGTGTGTGTGTGTGTAAATCAAACCTCAAAGGATGTGTGTGTGTCAGCTACTTGGGAAGGGACACGAAGCACTGGTTGGACAGAGAGGGTGCTGGAGGTCTTGGCTTGGCCACTCAGCTGAGATCTCAACTTTATAGCTGTGCCAGTGGGAAATCTTACTGGGTATCTGAAGAAAGAGGGAGAAACCAGCCCTGGGCTGACTGTGGTCTATGTGCTCTTAATGGAAATTGCACTTGATGCAGAGAGCTGCATCTGGAAATACTATGTATGTACTTGTCATCCTAACAGTGTACGTCCCCCACTGGTGCCACTGGTGAGGATTGAGGCTCCTTGATTACTGGTTCAGTGGTGGGTTGTCACACTATCTGTGACCATCATGGGGTATAATGTGAGTTCTTATTTTTATTTCAGTGTGCGTTGCTTTCAGCTGTTATACTGGTCTAAATGCTGTCAGACTTCCATAGTGCAGCACCATGTACTATTTATGCAGTAAAATATGGAAGTGTGTTTGTTGTTGGGAATATAGCCATTCATCTCCTGTACCACAAATTATTTAGGATTTTTTTTTGGTTATCTGGATATCCTGCTATTACATTTCAATGTTTCTTGGTGATTGTTTTTAGAATCATGCAATGTCTGCACTTTGCCTCATTATAATACCACTTAGCAGCACTTGCAAATGCTAACTGATAATGTATTCTGCACGATTTTGTAGTCTTATTTCATGCATGCATTACAGTGCTAAGATCAGTGATCTTACACTTAGCCACAGCTATTTTATGAATCCCATTCATAGTACATAGAGTGGTAACAATTACAGATGGAACAAAACTTGATGACATTTTTATAGCATAATGCTACACTTTAACATCAGCACTAGATTCTAGCTTAGCCAACTTTGTTGTAAAACTGCAGAGGAAAGAGGAAAAGTCATAGAAGAAACTGATTTGTTTTTTTGCGGAGAAAGCTGTTTTGTTAGGCCCCACTTACCTCTTCTTTGGTACTTTTACAACTATTTCTCCGTAGAATGAAAAACAGTTTAGCCTTGCTGTCTTGTGCTCTGTGATCAGTAATCATCTTTAGATCACTCAGATAACATCCATGAAAACTCATCTTCTCATACTTCTTTTGCCACTGTGTTTTCCCAAGCCACAGCTAATGGTTATTAAACACAAATACGCATTGTAAGGAATTAATAGTTAACAACATTTTAGCAAAGCAATGAACCTCTAAAGTCTGTGTTGTAGATAACCTTAATGTATAAGGCCTGTCCTCCAACTAGAACTTTTTTTCTATGTGATTAATTCCATGTGCACAGATTGTGGTAACAGATACCCAGAAAAGGCATTAGCAGAAAACTTTGAGAAGATAACTTTTTTTGAAAAAAAAAAATGTCCATGGCTTGGTTACACCAGTGACAGAGAGGCAACAAATACACTTCACTGTAATCAGGTGTGTGTTGCGGAGTGATAAAGCACTGAGTGTAACTCACATGACCATAGATTGACTACAGATGATCCTGGAGCAGAACGGGGGTGTGCGTGATTGGCTGGGACTGGCTAATACTTCCTAGAAGGCTGAAAGCACACTGAATCACTGCATTACTGTAATCACATGGAAATGGACATTGTTAAGAATGCAGCAGTAGGTGTCAAAATGTGCTCACTTACCAATCTGTTCCTTCACACATTAGATGAAATTTGAACAATGCATTGGTGGAATGCATGAGTCACTGGGGCAGTGCTGTGAAATTCTCTTGCATGTCAGGCTGTCACATGGGGCCATTGGTTAGGCTAAACAAAACCCTTATTAGCTGCCTGGACAACATCATCCTGTGAGTGGTTTATAGATGGGCTATTCTAGTATTATGATGCCAGTGGTCAGCAGACACAGAGTGAAAAAGACAAAGGAAAATTGCTTTTTGTGGTAATCTCAAATGTGACTAGTTCAAAGAGGAAAAGGAACTATTTTATAGAAAAGTTTAATATATTGTGCAGGTTGGTAAGCCTCCATTTGATTTATATGTCTTTTTATCAGATAGCACTGTCTTTCCAATATTAAGTTTAGTACTTTGCATGCCTTGTAGTTTAGCTCAGAGGGTTAATGCTATGAGTTGCTAAGGAGTTTCACCCTGTAGCACTTGGTTTGATTCTCTCCATCTCTAGTTGTCCACTGTATAACCAAGTAGGTCACTTAACCAGACAGTGCTGCTGGTTGTAATCGAAAAGAGGAAGCTTTGCCTAGTATGTTAAACTAAGCTACAAATAAATAAAAACAGTCCACAGCGAATAGTAATTCAATATGCTATCCATGCTTTCTTTTACAGACCTCACAAACTTTTTCACATCATGTTATTGTCTGCTGAGTACCTTTTGGGCTACTTAAACCTGAAAACCCACATTTAACAAACATGACATTATGTGTTTTTGGACTTTTTGAGCATGACAGCACATAAGTTTTTAACAGCATTCTGTCTTTGGCATGCATTATTTTTGCCTGTGTGAACTTGACAGAGATTTTTGCAACGTGACTCTTTTGAACTTGTATAATCTTCGAACTGCATGAACTTGATGTCACGTAACCTCTCTCAAATACAGCAAAAATGAGAATAATTATTCTGCTAGTTTTTATAAATCATCTTACGTGTAAAAGTAGAAAGAATTGAGAAAACCAGACATAATTTAAACTGTAAGATCTTTCATTCACAGTGAGCCTGGAAACTGTAACAATATTACATAAGCAGAAAACAAAAATATTTCTAATTAAAGGTTGTTAATAGAACACTGTTGCTCCCATCTGAAATAAAATGCATTGTTCAGTGATTGTTTTTACTTAGCAACATAACTAATATGAAACATATGAAGAACATGAAAAAAACGGATCAAAACAGAAACAGATTTCCTCCTGCCCTGTCTAAAATAGCATTTCTTAATCCACTGGAGATTAATTATTTTCATTTCTCCTTGCTTTCTGCCTCCTGTACCCTCATTTTGTTGAGCACACATATTTAACCACTGTTGCTACAATCCACTGCTAATATTATACAATAGTCAGCATTTTCAGATACCTTTTTCTAAATATATTTCTAACACATTATTTACTAAAGGTTACTTCAATGGATCATAATCAGTTTAACTGTTTTCAATGTCAGACTACACCCTTATTAAAGCACATCACTAGGTAAAATGTGGAAATTTCAGTTTTGTACTCAGAACTTCATATTTTTTCCCTTCAGCCTTGCATTTATAATGTGTGTGTGTGTGTGTGTGTATGTGTCCACTTGATGTTCCAGTGTAGTTAACAGATGCATGTATTATTTTCAGTCATTGCCCTTATCAAAAAAGTTTTCAGATGAGGTAACCTATCTCTAATCAAATTGTGTATAAAACTAACCCCAGAATTCAGCAAGCTCTGCACAGTGTGCAGAAATAGTGCAAGAGCTGCTGCAGGCAATATGGCTGACGTGCGATCCAGGAACGAGCTCCCGGTTCGTGCACAAGCGCTCCTGCACTTTTCCTGCATGGGCACAGCCGCTGTATGCTAATTACCTCATTTGCTGGTGAAAACCATGCAAATGAGGTGAATTAGTGATCCAGGAAGCAGGCAGGCGTCCGTGCAGGAATAGTGTAGACTGCAGAAATGTATTCAGCCAGTAGCTGAATATATTTCTGCAAACTATAAAACGGAGGCATGACAGCCCGGAAAAAAGCATGTATTATAATGGTTAGGCATGCCAGTGGCCAAATATATGGCCAAAGGCATGAAAAATAGTTTCAAAATTATAAAAAATAACTTCTATTTTTTTTTTTTTGGCCGATTTTGGCCATTTAAGCGTAGGGCAGCGGTGCACAAACGGGATTGGCCCGAAAATACAAAAAAAAAAAGCTGAAAATAAGCTTTTAAACCAAAATCATCATTTTGCCATAATAGTTAATGGCATGCATAACACAACAAGACCATGGAATAGTGGTTGCTAAGGGGGAAGGCTGAGTGTCAGTTTTGTAACCATGCATTAGCAGTCAGTTCTATGCAAATGAGAGGAATGATACTGAATCACAGATTTCCTCTCAGTGCTAGCTTGCACCCAACCATGTAGGTGCAATAACACCATGGTCTAAGCCTAAGAGCTAGATGACCTCATGGGGGGGAGTGTCATGACTGCTGAGCTTATTGGAGCACAGTGGCCCGTGTTTGCCCTTAGCTAAGTACAGCTAAGGAAGGGGGTGTGTCTGAAGCTACCTAGCAGTATTTACATTGCCTAAATGGGTGTGCACACCACGCACTGGGTTTTAAACACACACACAAAAAAACAGGAAATAGCAGCTCTGTTCACATCTGAGCACTGAGTTTGTGTGGCACGCCTCTGGGCTTAAATGGGAAGGCAATGGGAAGGGAAAACAGCAGTTTGAAGGCAATCAAGGAGAACTAGCATAGCTGGCAGGTGAAATGTATCAGAATCAGCCAATTACACAGGCAGTAGCCCAGCCCAGCACATTACTATAAACTTGCAAAGACCTTTCACTCTGTTTTTTCCCATAAACTCTACACCACCGATGTACACAAATGGGGAAATTTTACCTAACAAGACTAACAAAATGATAGGGGCTGCTGTCGCTCTCATACATCAATATGTGGAAGAGGCTGAGGGTGGTGAGGATGAGAATGCTGATGACCAACCCACAGTGAGGAGAAGGAGAAGAGTGTACAGACACAGAGTAACCTACAAGAGGCTACATGAGCTGGAGAAAGTGGAGCGCTATAGGGTGGACAGGGACCTCCTACAGCAAATTGTTGAGCTGTTCCAGCCACGCCTCACACACAGAGCCAACAGAGGGGAACCCATCCCAGTGGATACCAAGGTATGCGTAGGCTTAAGAACACTAGCCACAGGTACCTTCCAAAGGCCAACTGGGGATATCATGGGGATCTCACAGGCCTCAGCATCCAGGGTACTCCACCAGTTCCTGGATGCCATGTCAGCACATGCCAGTGAGCACATATATTTCCACAACACCTGTGAGGCGTTGACCAGCAATATGAGACTCTTCCACCAAATAACAGAATACCCTGAGGTAGTGGGTGCTATAGACTGCACGCACATACACATCAAAGCACCACCTGGTGAGCGGGGTAGGGTCTACATAAAATACAAGGGCTTCCCCTCCATCAACTGCCAGGTCATGTGTGATGCCCAAGGCATTATAATGAATGTGTGTGCTGGCAGCCCTGGAAGTTATCACAACTCCCGCATATGGCATATGATGCAACTGTACCAGTGATTTGCCAGTGGGGACATCCCATATGGCCACTTAATGGGGAATTCTGGTTACACACTGGAGCCGTGGCTGATGACACCCAACAGAAATTCACACACATCCGAACAAGAACTCCCTAATGAGGCACATGCACAAACCAGAATAATAGAGCATGTGTATGGGATGCTGAAGTCACGGTTCCGGTGCCTGGGCATATCCAGTGGAGCCTTGCAGTACTCTGCAGCTACATGTACACAAATTTTCATTGTATGTGCCATGCTACACAATATGATCCCGCGGAAACAGCTGCAGCAGGAACAGCACAGGGCAGGGCCACACAGCCCCTCACCATTGCCAAGGCCAGCACAGGCACAGAGTGACCCTTATGGAGGAACAACCTGAGCCTGCCCCTGTAGGCAGAAGAAGGCATGCCCAGTATGCCCAGGCTTTGGCAAAAAAGCAATGCATAGCACATGCACTGACAAAATAGGAACTCAGGGAATGACACCTCAATCTCTGACTTGGACATACAGTAAAAAGGATGCCAAACATGACACTACCTGTGCTTTACCATGTATAGGGAGTGTACTATGTGCATCCGACATAGTCAGCCCTCCAGCACCATCCTAAATACTGGCACAGCCACAAGGTAAGTCACTCTCCCTATCAATTGCTGAATGGAGTAGTATGTTCTGCTACTTGTATCTATGGTATGGATGTGAGCATGCAAGGGAATCAGGTGGCTGAATGGGATGCAGCAGATAGACACCTATATGGGCAGCATGAAATCCATAACAAATACTAGTGTCAACAAAGTAGGCAGTACTAGACAAGGTGACAAATCCCACTGCAGGACATGTGGTTGGCCAAATGTGTGTCCATAAGACACACACATGCATGTCAGTGAGGCTCACATACCCAACAGCAGTCTCAGCCAGCAGGACAGATGTAGATGACCACAAAGAAAGGCTGTGCTAAGGCCTCCAATTGATGGCAATGGAGAACAGCCCCCCTCCAGGCCTACACAGACTACAACAGGTCAGGCAGTTGGATGTTAGTTCTGAAGGACAAGAAGTCTGAAACTGTAATGTAGGCCAATAAAACCTAAGATTGGTACTCCACTGATATGCCTCTAGTCTGCATGATAGGTCAGAATACAGAACAAAATGGAAGCCAACAGACTACCTGAAATATCAGTACAGTCATAATAAATGTTTACAGTTGTCAGGTATGCCCCCCCACCACAATCCTATATAGAAATGTAGCAACATGTACGTGTGGGTTTAATAAAAGTGGAGCGCAGATTACCTGAGCTGGCCCAATTAGCAGGATAGATTGTTGCACATGTACAATATGCAGGGCTCTGTGTGTTAGGTTGTTGTCTGCTGTATATTGTGTGGAAGTGGCCAGCATGTAGGCATGGAGGGTTGTGTTCTGGTGGCCTATGGACAGTACTGTTGATGACAGGGCCATGCTCTGACAACTGCAGTACCATATACAATGCATCCCAGCAAGACCCAATCCAGCAGTCATCCATGCTCATTGTTCGGATGTAATATCTGTCACCATCTGAAAGATGGACATACCATGAATGTGGGCCCAGACATACACACAGTACACAGGAAGATGTACCCTAGACAGAGTATATAAAATGCAACTGTCAAATGGACACACCTTTGGAATTTTGCATACAGGTTAGCAGCACATTAGTTGTCTGTGTAGTATGGAATACTGATGTAGTCTGGCCAATCACTGACAGACCACAAAAGGCACAGTTATGAAGTAATAAGAAACTGCTGATGTCCCCACATAAGCCAGCATAAAGGGAATGTCCCAGGTATATCCATGAGTCAGATACAATAAGCTTCCATAGCAAACATGCACTCAGCTCACTCCACCATCAGCCACAGGTTCATCACAGGTCATATCCTGCTGTTGAGAATGAGTACAGTATGACCCCCACTTCTGTATGGGAATACCCACAGAATGCAGCATGCTGAAGAGGTGTCCCATGCAGGTGTGTCCCTAGCTGTAAGCAGCACCCTGCCAGCATCCACACCAATGGATTAATAAGGATAGGAACTATTGCCATTAATACTTTGCACACCTACCCTGTCACCCCATGGGAATCCAGTGGCTTACAGCCTGGGACTGTAGGAGTGACAGAATGGACTGGCCTGCTCCAGATGGCCTGCATCACTACCAAATGTCCTACAGTCCTCTGTCAAAGGAATGTGCCTCACATGTACTGCCAATGTATGTTATCTCATGGGGACCCAAATAACAACATAACACAGTCCAGAGAACACAAATGCAAGCCCATGTTGGCAAATCCCAGTAGCATGTCCACCATGTCCTACTGCATGAACTGTGGACCAACCCCTAAATACCACTGGGATGAAGGGATAACTATAGGGATACTTATCAGATATCGCTCGCATAATGTTAGGAAGAAGATAGAATAACAGAGAAGGGGTGTAGAAGCATGGACGCCATGGAGTGTGTGAAGTCTAAAACTCTGATGTGTGGCCATACTACCCCTGCCTGCAAACCCAGTAATGGGTGGCTACAAACCTGCTTGTAAACCACAATGTGAAGGGGAACTGCCCAGATATATGAGCCCTGCCTCTGGATAACCTGTGAGAATCTGTACAGCTGAGAGGTATGGCCACAGCAGGATATGGCCATTCTGTCACATCATTAGATGTACAAGCAGGGGATCCTCAGCCACCACAGTACCAAGGTGCTGGACCATTTACACAGACCCATGAGCAAGTGTCTGTGGCTCCCCCTTCAGAATGGCATGAGTGTGCAAGAATATGTAGGCTGTAGACCACAATACTAGACACAGCTTCATTCATCTTGTATTCCCCAGGAAATTACTGTGAGCAAATAAGTATATCTGTCAGTAGTTGATAACATAATACATCACAGTGTAAAACAGTACATATGTCTGAATATCTATGCTAACACCAAAACTATGCAGCACAAGTAGCACAGACACAATTAGTTACACTATCCCACTATCCTTTGCCCATTGTGACTCCATGTTGTCAACCTGTCTACAGATATCCTGCAGAAACATGTTGCTAGCTGTAGGTGTAGAACACAAATTCCTGCACTGGAGTACAACCTACCTGTAATGGATTCACACATTCAATACAGAAGGTCATACTGAGCATGCTGCTACACTTACAGAAATGAAGCCCATGTCTGACAACAGTGGACTATACATATCTGTCATCACAGATTTCTGTGTACACACACACCACATTGTACACCATTCATGCTTTGCACACACATCGGATAGGAATACACACATATATCTAAGGACAACACATTATAATAGGTCAAACATACACAAACAGAGATGTGAGGAAGAGAGAGACAGACAGTGACAAAGAGCTTCCCATCATGAGGCCTGTCCCACCCACCACCCATCCAATTGGCTAATATCACATGATGTGCCAATGTTTGTAATGTAGACATTTGCTTCTGGTAGCACTCAGCACTATAGTGTCTGTGGTGCTTGTGATAACTGTGTATCATGGCGGTACAATTCATTATTCATCTACCAGTCGTATACTCAATCCTTTCAAATGTAAAGTTGTGTGTGACTGAGTGTTGTGTGTGTGTTTCCAGAGGAATGGTTTATGGCCCATCCGCACACACTGCACTATCCATTGCCCTACTTTAGCAAGCCTGCTGATGTCAGTCACATTGTAATACCCCTTTGGACAAGGCTCATACCTATAGGCTCTGTGGCATGTGTAATAACTGCGTAATGCTATAGCGTGACATATTAGTTAGGTAGGAGTTCTAATCCGAGACATTGCAACTGTAAAACTGTGTGTGTAGGGACCAGTGATTTTGAGGCCATTTACAGTCACTACACCTCCCATTTCCCTATTTTAGCAAGCCTACTGATGTCAGTCACCTTGAAATACCTCTTTGCAGAAGATTCAGCTCTGTAAGCTCTGTGGCACGTGCGATAAGTGTGAAATGCTATAGTGTGATATACTAGTTAGGTAGGAGTTCTAATCCCAGAAATGTCAACTGTGAAACTGTGTGTGTGTGTGTGTGTGTGCATATGTGTGTGTGTGTGTGTGTGTGTGTGTGTGTGTGTGTGTGTGTGTGTGTGTGTGTGTGTGTGTGTGTGTGTGTGTGTAGGGATCATTGATATTGAGACCATTCACAATCACTATACCTCCCATTGCCCTACTTAGCAAGCCTGCTGATGTCAGTCACCTTGAAATACCTCTTTGGAGAAAGTTCAGCCCTGTAAGCTCTGTGGCATGTGCGATAATTGTGTAATGCTATAGTGTTCATAGGTACATAGTTTCAAAGGTAGGTACTAGTCTATTGGCCCTAGGACCTATATAAGCCTAGCCAAAAAGGTACCCTGGCTTTCATGACCCAAGAAAATTATTTTCCTGTTCCCTTGTCGAGGAGAGCCACAGAAGTGATTCAGGGGTGAATTTCCTATCGCCCATCCAATCATATAGGTTCATAGGTATTATTAGGTAGGAGTTCTCATCCCATATGTGAAACTGTGTGTGTGTGCTTATGTGTGTAGGGATCAATGGTTTTGAGGCCATTCACAGTCACTACACCTCCCATTGCCCTACTTTAGCAAGCCTGCTGATGTCAGTCACTTTGAAATACCTCTTTGGACAAGATTTAGCCCTGTAAGCTCTGTGGCACGTGCAATAATGCATAATGCTATAGTATGATGTTCTAGTTTGGTAGGAGTTCTAATCCCAGACATGAGAACTGTGTTTGTGTGTGTGTGTTTGCATGTGTAAAGATCAATGATTTTGAGGTCATTCACAGACACTACACCTCCCATTGCCTTACTTTAGCAACCCTGCTAATGTCATTCACATTGATATACACCTTTGGACAAGGGCTAGCCCTATAAGCTCTATGGCACATGCAATAACTGCATAATGCTATAGGGTAACATACTAGTTAGGTAGAAGTTCTAATCCCAGACATAGCAACTGTGAAACTCTGTGTGTGTGTAGAGATTTATGGTTTTGAGGCCAGTCACAGTCACTACACCTCCCATTGCCCTACTTTAGCAAGCCTGCTGATGTCATTCACCTTGAAATATACTTTTGAGCAAGAGCTAGCCTTATAAGCTCTGTGGTGCATGCGATAACTGCGTAATGCTATAGTGTAACATACTAGTTAGGAAGGAGTTCTAATCCCAGACATTGCAACTATGAAACTGTGTGTGTGTAGAGATTAATGGTTTTGAGGCCATCCACAGTCACTACACCTCCCATCGCTCAACTTTAGCAAGCCTGCTGATGTCATTCACCTTGAAATACACCTTTGGACAAAGACTAACCCTATAAGCTCCGAGGCATGTGTGATAAGTGCATAATGCTGTAGTGTAACATACTTACTAGAAGTCTAAATCTCAAAATGCACTCTCTCGAGGCACTCCTAAAAATTGAGAACATCGATATCTGTGCAGTAACTGAGACCTGGTTCAAGGCTCCAGAGAGCACCCCTGCAATATCAGACTACAATTCTTACCACACTTTTCACCAAACCAAGACTGAAACACTAAAGGTGGAGGAGTGCCCATATTCACCAAGGATATTCACACCTCCAGGCTAGTTGCCCAACACAATGCATCTGAAATTCCCCAGGTGCAACTAACACTAGGTAAGACTGCAATCCAAATTGTAGTTTGCTACAGATTCCCCACCATCCCCCAAGATTCTCACTACACCTTTCTAAACATACTGGAAAATATTAAGATACAACCAAACACCCTAAAACTGGGTGATTTTAACTACCCTGCCATTAACTGGGAAATCTACTCAGGTAACAACACCTTTTCCCAACGGTTCTTGGAATTCATAAATTCCAATGCCCTGGATCAACTAATCCATTGTCCCACCAGGGGCTCCAATATCCTAGACCTGGTCATTACCAACATGTGAGATAGATGCTCCACAGCAGTGGTCACCCCCTCATTGGCCAGATATGACCATAAGCAAATCACCCTTGGCATCTACATCCCACCCCCACCCTCTAGTATGGAAACTTCAGTAAAAAAACTTCTCCAAAGCCAGCCTCATGCTACTCAAGTCACAAGTGACAAATTTCATGACACCCATGCAGACGGGAGCTGAAAGTTCGACTGCTGAATCCTGCACTAAGGCACTGTTCAAGCACATCCACTCGTGCATGAATCATGCCATCCCAAATAGAAGCAAGATGCTCTCCTCCAAAAAAGGAAGCCAATCTGATGGTCTCCTGCCATAAACAAACTTTCAACAGAAGGAAGAAACTGTTGCAGAAAAGAGGAAAATCCCAGGATGCAAAAAACTCCCTTACCAGCCTCAGTAAGAAGCTGAGATCCCTCATAAAATCCTGCAAAGCTAGTTACGAAAATAAAATTGCCAAAGATTCCAAAGACAACCACAAGGCATTTTATAGTTAAGTCAAGAATCTAAATGGCAATGCTCAGATCTGCTCTGAGCTACAACAGAATGGCATTAAATATACTGATCCCAAGTATATTGCCAATATACTGGCAGATCAATTTAGGGCAAACTTCACCCCCCTCTCACCCCCTAAAGGGCCCATCTCAATACCAAAAGACTGCCAAATTCCGGTAATCACTGCCACACAGGTAGAAACCGCACTCTTCAAAGCTAAGAATAAAGCATCCATGGGACCAGACGGCATCCTGGGCTGTGTACTACATGAACTACAAAATGAACTGGCGCCTCACATAAGTGTCATGTTTAATCATAGCCTCACCTCAGGCTTCGTGCCCACTCAGTGGTGCACAGCTACAGTTATCCCACTCCACAAGGGGGATCCACCTTGGATCCTGGGAACTATTGTCTCATCAGTCTGACTAGCCTGATCAGCAATGGCATGGAACACATTATCATGGAGCTTATAAACAAAGACATTGGCAACCTTCAAACATTGGACCCTACCCAGTTTGGGTTCATGAAGGGCAAATCTTGTCTCCTGAACCTAATTGACGTCTTCAAATCAGTCTCCAGGGCTGTGGACGAGGGTAAGGCGGTCCACACAGCCTATCTGGACCTTGCCAAGGCCTTCGACACCATCCCCCACTCTGGAATCATAGATAAACTTACTAAGCTGGGCATAAATCCCTATGTCACTCGATGGGTTGCCAACTGGCTTACTGACAGAACCCAGACTGTAAATGTAGCTGACTTCCAAATCCAGCTCTAGACAAGTGACAAGTGGAGTACCTCTGGGTTCAGTCCTGGGACTGCTCTTGTTTAGCATCTGCTTCTCTGAAGTACAGGCCAACACTAAGGGACTCTGGCTAACAAAGTTCACAGATGACTGCAATCTGGGAGCTATTACTGAATCCCCAAGTGATGTGGATATTCTACAAAAGGGCCTTACAGAAACAGATGCTTGGTGCCAGAGCTATGGGCTCAAGTTTAATGCCAAGAAATGCATAGTTATCCCCTTTGGGAAAAACCATGTACCCATGAATTACCACATAGGTGGCAGTACACTAAACACTGAAAGTGTGATGAGAGACTTAGGGACACAGGTGGACAGTGGTCTCACCTTTGATAACCACATTGCCACAACAGTCAGGAAATCCTTCTATGTGGCACACCTCATCACTAAGGGCCTTTCATCCAGAAAAAAGGAGGTCATTGTCCCACTGTACTCATCCCTCATTAGACCCATTATAGAGTGCAATGCCCCATTTGGTATGTACCTCACAAGACATCTGCAAAAGCTGGAAAGGCCACAGAAATATCTCACTAAAAGAATCACAGGCCTAAAGCAGATGCCCTATGCTGACCGTCTAAAAAAAATCCAGCTATACTCTATGGCATATTGTCTACTCAGAGGCGATCTCTGCTTAACATACATGGCCCATGCTACACTTAAAGAAATCCCATTCCCTCAGAGCCATACACTCCAGGGATCTAAACCTTGTCATCACAATGAACAAAACATGCTGGAGGGATAGGTTCCTGACCCAAAGACTCCCCATACTCTGGAATAGACTTCCCATACATGTCAAGCAGAGCACCTCCTTGGCCCTCTTCAAAAGGAACCATGAAGATTGGATGGGAGATAGGAAATTCACCCCAGGGATCACGTCAGTTGCCCTGCTAGACAGGGGTCCAGGGAAGTAAATATTGTGAGAAGAAATATCCATTGAATTGTTATGGCTAGGCTTCTATAGGCCCTAGGGCTGATAGCCTAGTACCAACCTATGAACTTATGAACTTAGATAGGTAGGAGTTCTAATCTCAGCCATGGTAACTGTGAAACTCTGTGTGTGTTTGTGTGTAGAGATTGATGAATTTGAGGACATTAACAGTCCCTACACCTCCCATTGCTCTACTTTAGCAAGCCTGCTGATGTCATCTACCTTGAAATGCACCTTTGGAAAAAACTAGTCCTATAAGCTCCGTGGTGCATGTCATGAATGCGGAACAATGTAACAGCAGTAACTACACAGTTATGAGTTTGAATCTCATCTGTGTTAAGTGTTTGTGTGTGAACCTCAAATATTTTGGCCCTATTTACAGCCAGTACCTATCTCAAAGCCTGACTTTAGCAGTCCTGCAGATATCATCCACCTTACAAGTACCTGTTGCGAAGCCTAAACCATGTCATGTCAGTGATGAATGTGGTAAATGTGTAACAAAATAGTCCTTAAAGATTGTTAGATAGAGGTTTGAACCTCACCCCTGGAAAATGTAAATGTGCGATTAGAGTAAAATTATTTTGGGATTTCTCACCCACTACATCACCCAGTGCCAGTATTTACAAGGGCTGGTGATGTTCCTCACCTTAGAAGTACCTTGGGACATCATCCATTCAATAAGCTCTATGGTGCATGTTATAAATGCAGTACACTGTAGTAGCAATACATAGCTAGATAGGGGTTTGAATCTCAGTACTGGCAAGTGTGTGTGTGCCGGTCAACAGTGTCCTGTGTGGATGTTGATGTGATTGTGTAATGACAGGATGCATTGTGGTGTGGGTTTTGCTAAAATATTATATTGAGGGCCTACTATATGTAACAATGTCCACCTTACAAGGACAACAGATGTCAAACAGCAGAGAGGCTGGTGTAGACAATCCATAGCCTTACCTGTGACATTATGGATCGGTGAACAATATAGGCAACCCTTGTATTGCTCAGAGAACACTCTCCACCCATGTCTCATACACAGACACACTTGGCTAGGCAACAACCACTATATTGGTAGTTCCCTGCATATTGCCTACAGATAGTAGCCACAGTGTGATTGCAGTGGACTACATGCCTGTTGACCACAACACTGCCACTGACATTAGAATGTACTGTGATGTGTAACATCTCCTGACTAAGTGTGTGTTATCCAGTAAAGTAAAAGGACATAGCACCCTGTTCCATCCCTACAATAGACAAATAAATGCAGTGGTCCTTTTGCTATGTTCCCCACTGGATGCCTGCAACAACTATAGAGTCTGCAAATGTAACCCACAAAGGGAATACCATGCCCTATACACATGCCCTGTATGGACAGATGCCACTAACTCCACTGAATACCTGTACCATGCTGTCAATGTAGTTGCAGACACGACCTCAGTTCCATAGCCAGGTCTCACCAAATGAGGTCAGGAATGCCACATCAGAAGATAACAATCTGTCCACACAACATGCCCCAGAGAACTCAACTACACTTCCACATGTCACAGAACATGCATGTGGAACATGTGCACAACCCAGACACTGTCCATGTTTTGGAATATAGATCACATACATGGCAAGCATTGCACAGCACTAGCCACCCACAATAGTAACCCAGATGAATAGATGGTGAATACAATACCCACCTGTGTGGGCCAGTCCATGGACTACACCACTGAGCCACGCTGGAGACCATTGTCATGTAGCCTGATGCCAAGGTATTCCCTTTGCCTAGCTTTCAGGCACAGTCAACTACTACACACCTGTGAAGCAATGAACCCATGAATCTCAGTACTGGCAAGTGTGTGTGTGTGTGTGTGTGTGTGTGTGTGTGTGTGTGTGTGTGTGTGTGTGTATAGATTAATGATTTTAAAGTCATTCACACTCACTACACCTTTCATTGCCCTACTGTAGCATGCCTGCTGATGTCAGTCACCTTGAAATAACCCTTTGGCCATATATCAGCCAGATAAGCTCTGTGACATGTGTGATAATTGCGTAATACTGTAGTGTAGCAAACTAGTTAGGTAGGAGTTCTAATCTTGACCATATCAACTATAATATTGTGTGTGATTCCCTGAGATAATGTGGGTGTGTCTTCCTTGACACCTGCTTTTGTGGACAGTCACATGTACTACACTGCCCTTATCCCTCCTTTATCACTGTTGCTGATGTCACTCACCTTCAAAGATACCTTTGGACAGCTCTCTAATATGTAAACTCTGTGGTGTGTGCAATAACTGCGTAACAATGTTGTAACAATACATAGTCAGGTAGGGGTTTAAAACTCAGTACTGGTAAGTTTGTGTGTGTGTCATCAGTGTCCTGTTGGAGTGATTGTGTAATAATAGGATGAATTGCAGTGTGAGTTTTGCTACATCATTATATTGTGGAGCTACATGTCCCATTGTCGACATTACAAGGCCATTTTCAAACACTGTAGAGATTGCTGTAGACAATCCTCAGCCATAAATGTGTACAGCCATGTGCAATTACCATGTGACAGTATGGATTAGTACACAATATAGGCAACCATCCTAATGCCCAGATACCACACTCCACCCATGGATCATACACAAACACTCTTGGCTCTTACTCTCCTACTCCCTTTCTTTCTTACTTCATCTCTGTCTCGCTCTCTCTCTCTCTCGCTCTCTCTCTCTCACTCCCTCTCTGGTGGAAGTAGAAAAGTACATCTGCTTTGCTTAGGCAGCAGCTTGAGGTTTGTAAGTGATGCTCATGATCAGCTGATGGCCTGTGCACAAATTGCAGTCCCCCACTTGCTAATTGCATGTGGAACAGCTGTGGTATAATTTCTATAGCCAATTGCATGGAAACAAACTCCTACAACTAAGCACTTCATGTGGGTGTTGACCCTTTTCCTTCACTGTGAGCAGGACTTCATATGGGTGTCTGACAAACAGCATCACATAGGGTAGTTGGAAATTCCTCTTACAACATACACTGTGGAGACAGGCCAACAAACGTGAGGGGGATGTTCCAAACATGGGGACAGAATGTAAGTATTGCTCCTCTACATTTGAAGTAATGGTTTAACAGGGTTTGTGTGGATATGGCTGTTCTATATGATTTAAAATCTGGCATGACAGTGTTATGTGGTTGAGGAAACTCTCACCTGTAGGGCTATCTGCAGACTGGCCAGAGTTTGGAGTCTTACATGTGTTGTGTTACTCAGACATTTCCTATCTTTAGAAATGCAGTAGCATACTCTGATGATTGCAGTCAGTACATGGTGACCTCCATGTGAGTTACTGACTTCATATCCCTCAGAAGATATATGTCACAACAAACCCTGTTACACCAGTAAATGTATGGGTTTATCACAGCAATATGTCAATACTGACCCTGTGTTTGTGCCTCCAACCCCACGTCTGTCAACCTTTGTACATATGTCATGCAGTAAGAGGTGCATATGTTCAGCACATCATTATTTACTGACATCATACCTGATAACAAGCCAATGAGATATCATACTGCCAGACATGTTATGTATAGTAGGCCTTATATTTGAGGACAAAACCTGGACATTCTGTTGTAGTGTGTACAGTAGTGAGGTCTGTGTACTTATGGTGATTGTTGACAGAGTCTGTAATGTGAATATGTAACTTGGCCTGTGTACAGAATGTGGTAGATGTCATTGTTCTTGGTCCTGTTCTATCTGATGTTGCATGCTGCTCTAGTGTGTGGTACCCTATCGGCTTACATGTTTGTAGGGCCAGACCGACACATGTCCCATACCACAGTCAGGCATCAGACTACACTGTGTATTGCCCAGTATATGTAGGGTTAATGTGTGAGTGGCATATATGAGAATGGTGTTGTTCACACAGTCCATATACTGTAATATTAATTAGGCTTACCCTATGTGACTGTGGCTGTGTTCAGATTGGTTGTGGGTATGCACTTCCACACTGGTGTCTGTTACTCCATGCTGTTACATGCCTGTAGAGCCTGCTATATTTGCAAGTACATATGTAAACCCCCATAAGAAATGTAGGCCACTGCTGTGGCAGTCAGACTGTAGTTTGCACAGTGCTTTGTGACATGCCTAGCAGCTCATTGTATTCACCTAATGTGTTGTTATGTCCAGATATTTGTCAGATATACTGTTGCCGGGCCACCATAACTGTTGTGTATTTCTGACAAAGCAGTGCGATGCTGTAGAGATGTATGTCACTAACTAATGGATAGTATGTGGGCTTGTGACCTCTTCTACTCTGGTTAATATGTGTCAGGACAGACATGAGTGTGTGAATGCATAAACTGTGTGAGCTTATCTATTCCGGTAATTTCGTGATATCCCCATTTACATGGCTGTAAATATCCACTTTGTCAGGCTTGGTCCACACGTCTTTCACTAAGGAGTTCTGTGTAGACCTCTGGACTGACCAGAATGTGTCAGACTGTCCACATTTACTGGTCATATGTCTGCTGTATTCCACAGGATCATTGCTGTGATTTGTGTGCTACTGCACTATGATAATCTTATGACGTCTGTCAGTAACTGATGGCATACATGTCAGTATCAGATGTGACTTCCCACACAACATTTCTGTTAAGAAAACCCCTGTTACTGTAGCAACATTCTACATTTATACCTGATACTTGCATGACATCCCCTTGCACTAAGAGATTATGACTATTGGTGCTGAGGTATGACTCCACTACATGTTATGGACATATGTTTTACATATATGTGTATGTGTATAGGTTCATAGGTAGGTACTAGGCTATCTGCCTGAAGGCATTTATAAGCCTAGCCAGAATGTGTTGGCTTTCGCTGCCCCCTTAGATTAGTTCCCTGTGCTTCTGTCCAGCAGAGCCACTGAAGTGATCCCCGGGGTAAACTTTCTGTTTCCCATCCACTTGTCAAGGTTTTTCTTGAAGAGTGCTAGCGAGGAGCTCTGCCTAATGTAGATTGGAATCTTGTTCCAAAGCATGGGAAGTCTCTGGAACAGGAATCTATCCCTCCAGCACGTCCTATTTATTGTTGTGGTGAGGTTTAGATCCCTAGAGTGTGTGGCTCGAGGGAATAAGGTTTTCTTTAGGTGGAGCATGTCCCTCAGTTCTGGGTTGGACATGTCCTTGTATGTCAGGCAGTGATCACCTCTGAGCAGGTGGTATGCAACCGAGTACAGCTGGAGTTTCTTCAGTTGAGCTGCATAGAACATCTGTCTGAGGCCAGGGATCCTCTTGGTGAGGTACTTCTGTGGTCTTTCCAGCTGTTGCAGGTGTCTTGTGAGGTACATCCCAAATGGGGCATTGTACTCTATGATGGGTCTGATGAGTGATGAGTAGAGGGG
>NC_056733.1:353725098-353735098 GCF_019279795.1 Protopterus annectens | reverse complement strand
GCATTACTGAGAATAACGGTGTCTGTGTGTTTGTAAACCTGTAGTTGATAATACCCTGAGGGCCTTCTCAACCACTACACCCCTCATTTCCATAGTTAGAAATGGCTGCTGCTGTAATGAACATTACATGTACCTTCTTACTCTCTTCACCATATGGGCTACCTGGACCTTGCAGTACCAGCACAACACTGTTGTACAAATGGGCAGATTGGCATGGGTTACTCTCTGAGTCCTGACAAGTATGTGTGTGTGTGTGTGTGTGTGTGTGTGTGTGTGTGTGTGTGTGTGTGTGTGTGTGTGTGTGTGTGTGTGTTATACACAAACATGTGGTGTGTACCACACAGTGCACTTACCATTGTCCACTGTAGAAGGGCTGCTGACATCAGCCACCATGCACTCACCTGTATACACCCTAAGACCTATCAGCCATGTGGCACATGCAGTAACTGTTATACAGACCTGTTACTTGTGTTCAGCTGTACTCAGGATATGGCACATTCATGGTGTCACCACAGTGCCATACCCCTTGTAGGAAACAACAGCAGACTAACATCCAGCTGACACATAGACACATACAACACAATCTGAATACATTATGGAGATGACAATCAGTCAGTGTTAATAACAGCTATAATGCATCATGGCTGGACAGCTACACATCCTGACATGTAAGCATTAAAGTTTAGTGCTGAAAACATGTTACACACACAGCATTACATCGGTACACCTTAGTGCAATCACCCTGTGCATCAGAACCATATTAGCCTGTCCCTGCATCGATGTTATGGATGACAGGGATGTAGCACAGGTTTCATCATATGCACAGGGTGTGTTGTTGGTTTGCCAGAGACCAAGGCTGAGCTATTTGGTTGACATCATTTGTGTGTGTTAGGGGGTTTCATTATTAACTGGGCTTTGCAGATGTGGTGTGTATAGATATGGGGTTGCCCTAGCTGTGTTGGTGATGTGTGTGTGTATGCATGCACACAGTTCTGCCATGTAGCTGCTGCATACAGGGATTTGTTGGGTAGATGCAGACCGTAAATGGCAGGGTGTGCAGTTTCACCATCTCAGGCTACGGACATGAGAACTGTGCCTGCCAGGGGTTCCACGGGCACCACTAGGTACAAGGCCAGATATGTTATCCTCCCCTGATGAGGACAAATGTCCGCCAGATCTGGCTCCCTGTTGGGACCGGCCAGGGCCATGTGCATATGGCCTGCTATGTTGTGGTGTGGACAGCACCCCCCTGCAGTGCTGGTGCTGGTACTGCCACTACGGGAGCAGCTGTGACTTGTTGCACATCCACGTTGACCTCCACCTGTTGGTGTTGCTAACCTATATCCATGTGGCTGTCACCCTACTCCCAGCATATGCTCAAGCACAGACATTGCATGCTTGAGGATCCAGAACCTCCGCAAATAATGGTGGGCACCTACAAGATCATGGATGCTGTCAATAACAGCAGAATAAGTAGCCCTCTGGAGCCTCAGACCCTGTCTGGAATAACGTTCCATACATGCCTGTGCCTCCATGATGGCCTAAAACATGCATCTGGTGACACCTGCTGTGGCACTCCTGCCAGGGGCATAATGACCAGCAACCCTCCTATGAGCACCCCTGTACATCTGCCAATGTGGTACCTCACTTGTCATCTGGCTATGGCTGCTGTGTCCAGACACACTTGCCATAGTCACCACACTGTCCTGTCCCATGCCACTACCCACAAACTGCCCCTCATCTATGGCCACTGGTGATGGGATATGTATAAGCAGTGTAACTGTGTGCGGGGATGGGGTGGAAAACAGTGGGATATCAACCGATGGCACAACTTCAGCCCCTGACAACCCCTCCTGTGCCTCACCATACCTATCATCATTGTGAGAGTCTGTATGGACACTAACATCAGTTTGCCTGCAGGAGGGACCCTGAGCCACCTCGCCACCTGTGAGGGGAAAACAAGAAACGCACTTTAAGACCTGTACGTCATTGCTTAAGTGCACACACAAACACACACACACACACACACACACACACACACACACACACACACACACACACACACACACACACACTTACAGGTGAGGTTGCACAAAGATTTTATACACAGAGCTCTCATTACCCAGCTGTCAATATGCATGACATATGGCACTAAACAGCATGAACTGCAGCTATAGTCAATTCCAGTTACCAACATTATACATCTCTGTGATGCATGAGTTGTGTTAGTAGAGGATGCCCCTTCCCTTGGAACATACTGCACCCATGTACACAGTATTGCTGTGCACCTGTTCAGCACCCTGGCATATACTGTACACCATACCTCACAGGTGTACATGCCATTGCTGAATGTGTTTATGTATGTCAGTTATGTTTGCTCTGTTGCTCACAGCCTCTATGTGCTTGTCCAACACATACCTGGGATGATATAAGGACAGATGTCAATAGTGAATGCCTGATGTCTGATTTGCAGATCTCATCATCAGCAGTGCATGTATAAGCAATAAAATACAATTACACTGACAACCTTCAAAGCTTACTGTGGCTATGAGGAGTGTACATACCCTTATTGACATGGCACCCTCTTCCCTGATATGCCAGGAGGCCACAATACCGCATATGTTAACATTACACAAACCTGATATGTGACATATGACCTGTGAAATCAAATGCAGTATTAAACAAATGTGTTAGTTGTGCAGATTCTTCTTCTTTCAGCTTTTCCTGGTTAGGGGATGACACAGTGGATCACTTGTCCGCTCATGATTGGCAGTGGAGTTTTACAGTGTTGAGTTGCCAGCCCAGTGCCCAATCTTCCACAGAAGGCACACACATGCATGCACTCACGTCTATGGCCAGTTTGGAGTGTCGAGTCCACCTACAGCATGTCTTTGGGTTGTGGGAGAAAACCAGAGCACCCAGAGGAAACCCAGGTGACCACAGGGAGGACATGCAGACTCCGCATAGAAGGCACCCCAGCTGAAGATCGAACCAGAGAACCTCTTGCTGTGAGGCAGCAACTCTAACCGCTGTACCACCACAGCTACCCTGCTAGTTGTGCAGATGCTGATTGAGATGTATACAATATGTGGGTGCATAAGTGTGCACACCCTTGACATGATGATTTGTTGCATCAACTGTTAAGTATACTACAGCAGTCATTATTCCTGGAAGGGGTATACTAGCATGACCCATCTGCACTTGCCAGTATTTGGTAACTCCACCCTACAAATGTCCCCCAACTCTGCCAGATTGTAAGGTCAACACATGTGCACAGCCCTTGTAGGTCACACAGTGCCTTCACTATTGCTGTGGAGTCAGGGTTATGTCTACCACAATTCATGACCTTGACTGTGTGCAGATACAGCCATTCTTAGTGAGCTTTGGACGTCTGCTTCAGTTCACTGCTGTGTTTCAGGATGGCACCCCTCCCCATCCTCAGCCTTTTTGCAGATGCTTGACAACTATGGGCCACATGAGTGTTATTTTGCAGTGTCCCAAATTCAGAATACCATGTGTACTGCATAGCCCCTGTTAATGAATGGCAAAAATACAGGTGTACACTGGCACCAGCAAGGTATAGATGAAGATGGTGGGCCTAAGGTTGCGTGAGGTGTTGCTTGTGCAGCACATGTATCTTTATTAATACTGTCTGTAGGTTTCAAACTTGGTCTTGGTACACCATTATACAGTACAACACATGCCATTGGGGGACTTTTGATGTTATGCATATGCTACCTGTAGAGAGCCCTGGATGATGTTTCCTGTGAAACAACTTTCCCATTTGATTACCCTAACCTATTGGCCACACTTATGCAGAGTCCAGGAAATTGTCGACACAGGTACTGCACAGCCAGTACTTTCTAGACATTCCTGCAACTCCGTCAGTGTTACGGCATGTTTCTAGGCAGCCACCATGACCACTTTGCAACATGTGTCGTCATCTGTCTTGGATGGCCATCTTTTTATTTTCTACATTAATGTTGTCCCATACATCCTCATCACATACATGACTGTATGCAATGTTTGCCATGGTATATGTAATGGTGAGGTAAGGCTACATCTCCCATTCCTGAGTGCTACCTGTTGGATATGGGATCCATTCCATGGTATGTAAGATGTGTGCAAGCCATGGCTGCTTCAGTTACAGGTGAGTGGGCAAATGTCATGAACATATGTCTTGGACAGCAGACAATTTCTTGGTGTGACATTAAGGACCTGTACTTGATGGAAGGTGCATACTCATGAAGAGTGAATGCTGTCCGTACCTCAAAAGCTGCTTCCATAATATGTTATTTGGAGTGTGTGCACAAATATGCTTCCAGTTTAGTTAAGGTATGTATTTCCCATATTTGCTGTCCTAACATAGGATTCTATATTACACATTCATTGCTCATGTTAGGATCACATTACAGGTTGTAAGGGTTGTGGAATGTGGTATTGTGATATGCCATTGTGTAGATCTGTAACAGTTGCATTGTAATACTGTTATATACACTGTTGTAGCCACTGTATAAGGGTAATGTTTCAGACATGTTTCGACTGTAGGTCATTTGTCCCACTATTATGTTCATCTCTGTGCACGCATCTTGCAATGACATGCTGTTAGTTATATTGCAGGACTCTTGCATACCCTTCAGATATGCCACCATGGTGACCACTGTGATGCAGTGCAGTTAACAGCAACAATAAGTAAACATGTACAGCATACATTATGGGTAGGTGTGTTAAATGTGTGCATGGCAAATACCATGGCCATAACATGGCCTGTGCATTGGTAAACCTGAATGAAAAACACCATACTCACCAGCTACAGGCTGCTGCCCCAGAGGTATATAAGAGGGACCTACATAGTTGTGTGAGAGATGTAATGTCAGTGGCCACACCTGAGGCATTGGTACAGGGTGGGAGTAGCATTTCAGTACATCAACAGTATAAACCCACAATACTACAGATTATGCACATCTATTCCCACAACACTACACATTAAACACATCTGTTCATTACTACACTACAGCAACAGATTATATATATTTTATCTCACATATGCATGATGAAACTTTACAGATGCAGATGGATAAGCAACAGTGGTCTACTGATGTGCCCTGTGGACTTACCTGCACGCTCCTCATCCATTGTGTGGGTAGCACCCACCTCCACAATGCTATCAGATGGTTCTGGGCTTTGCTGGTGGGCAGGTGCCCCAAGGCTGGCGAGGAGCTCCTCAGTATGTGTCGGGGGGGCTGGATGGCATAACCCCCACCTGTGGCTAGCTGGTCCCTCCTAACTGTAGCAGCACACTGACTGGTGTGGCAGATGAGGTCAGTGCAGCGATGTCAGACCTGCTCATAATATCGTTTACCCTGTGGACAAGCTTGTTACACAGGGCAGTCCTCTCCTGCAGATCATGGGCTGTACGGCCAAAGAGGGTTTGGTGGTGCTGCACCAGGTATTTAATAATAACATAATTTTCCTGGTGGAATACACTGGAAGGTGCTCTCTAGACATGGTACCTGAAAAACATAAAGAGGAAAAAAGGTCTGAAGACCTCATACTGCAAGGATATAATAGTTGTTAATTGACACCTCTGTCTCCCCCCATCATATCTGCAACAATAATCTGAACACAAAACTCAATGGGTATATTTACAGCAAAACCTACTTTTGGGACATATATCATATTGTACGACAAATATTGAAATGTGTTTCTAGTCATGTTCCATGTTGAGAAACTATCATTGGTGACCTGTTGCTAACAATGTCACCTGCATGCCATTGCAAGGGACACTATGGTTCCATATATGCATGTGTTCTGTTTGCTATGCAACTGCTCCAAATCTGGTGTTTTGTGTTAACGGGGATATCCATGCATGCTGTTATAACTAATCCTGGATTGTGTGGACTATTACTAACCACATATTTTTTAAAACTGCGACACAATAGCATGTTTGGGAAGGCTGTTCCCAGCAGAACCACCTCACCCACCTCATCTGGCCATGTTACCAGGCCATAACACATCTGGGACCCACCCCAGGATCTCATCATCTGCTGGTCCTGCACTACCTTCAGGTGGAACCACTTCAGGGGGATGATGCTTGTTCCCCCGGGAGCACACACAGACAGGATCCTGTCACCTGAAGTCAGGTCCAGGGTCTGGTGCATAGGAAGCTCCACAGAGAATTGGGGATGTGCTACATCACCTTGAGGCCCTTGATACACAATTACAGGGTCCACATGCTCCTCCTGCTCAGCCCCCAGCTCAGCCACATTCAGGGCAGTGAAGGTGCAGTGGTGACAGCCCATGGGTGGGGATCTTGGTCCCACTATTTCTATTTGGGGGCTCATGGGCTTCCACTTTCCAAACACCCCTCCCCATCCAAGATGTTTACACACCACATGTGTCATATACCTCCCCTGTATGCTGTTTTGTCTGTCTTCCAACCCAACCTACCACCCCAAATATACCTACTATCCTTCCCCAACATCCCACTCTCACCTTCACAAACAAAGAGCAATGTGTTCCCAACATGAATTTCACACCAGACATAACTGTCCATTTCGCACCCACTTACAACTGTATATATATGTGTGTGTGTGTGTGTGTGTGTGTGTGTGTGTGTGTGTGTGTGTGTGTGTGTGTGTGTATACAGATATGTGTGATGTTTTCTCAAACATATCATGCAGCACAGCCATTCAACAGTAGGGATAATGCATTTATATATATATATATATATATATATATATATATATATATATATATATATATATATATATATATATATATATATATATATATATATATATATATATATATATATATATATATATATATATATATATATATATATATATATATATATATATATATATATATATATATATATGTGTGTGTGTGTGTGTTTGTATATATGTAGACATACACGTATATATATATATATATATATATATGGATCTATCTTACAACGTCGACAAGTCAAAACGCCGAAAACGAAATCACCGACACCACATAACCGACATTTCACAAACACGAAACCTCACATGCCCGACACACCATAATCCCGACAAGCAACAAACAAAACAAATCCCCGGTCCAAAAAGCACACACACAACACAAGCACACCAAAATCCATACAAACCAACACTAAACCTCACATACACAACTACCTACAACCTTAACCCAAACCCTAACCCTAAGGTCCGCCACTATCGCACACTCACCTAACCCGGCCCCTAACCCCAACTCACTTAACCCGCCCCTAACCCACAAACTATCACAGTGACACTTACCTAGCCCGCCCTAACCCTAACTCACTTAACCCGCCCTAACCCACAAACTATCACAGTCGCACACTTACCTAGCCAGCCCCTAACCCTAACTCACTTAACCCCTAACCCACAAACTATCACAGTCGACACTTACCTAGCCGGCGCCCTAACCCTAACTCACTTAACCGCCCTAACCACAAACTATCACAGTCGCACACTTACCTTACTGCACCCTACCGTCCGTCACTACCGCATACAGCCTTTTCCCATGTCGATGTTCTCAGCGCCGGGTTTTGATCCATCGGTCTTCTCCGTTTTCGATCTTCTGGCGTCGGTGTTCTCGCTGTCGGCGTTCTGACTTGTCGACGTAGTCAGTTAGAAACATATATATATATATATATATATATATATATATATATATATATATGTGTGTGTGTGTGTGTGTGTGTGTGTGTGTGTGTGTGTCTGTATATCTGTAGACATACATGTATATATATATATATATATATATATATATATATATATATATATATATATATATATATATATGAAGTGCATTCAGACATCAAGTCCACACTCTCTAAATCTCCTTCCTCCACAGCTGCCTTGCTGACACAGAAGTGTCACATGTGGACACAGCCTAACATTGGGGGGTATATATAGGGACAGATTGTGGGTAAGCCTATTACAAACTATGAAGTTTGTGCATGATACATTTCACGTTAACATGAGTGTCCTGAAGGTGGTGGGGTCTGAAACCCATGTGTCTATCATGACTTCATTACTTCCACCTTCAGCTATTTGCCACACTAATATACATATCGTGAGGTACAGAACACGCACTATGATGGCTTACATCTTGTCATTCTGTGCAGATCTGCACAATTGACAGGTATGGCCCATTGCCCACAGGGGCAGATGCTATGTCCATAGCAGTTGTTCAGCAGGACATCATTACAGCAACAAGTCTTGATGGTACATATAAATCTTTCCACATCATCTGTCCCATTACTACAGAACAAGTACTACATTCAGTTGCATGCATACATGTATCACATATGTGTTTTAGTATTGTACTCTCTTCTTTGTACACTTGTATATACCCCTTGTTTTATTTTATTTTGCTATGGTTTGATTTGTAGTATTTCTCTCTCTCTCTCTCTCTCTCTCTCTCTCTCTCTCTCTCTCCACTACAGGGATTAAGCTCGTCTGAATAGGTTGCAGCATGGATTTTGTAGGTGATGCTCATGATCAGGTGATGTCCTCTGCACCAATCGGTGTTCATCACTTATTAATTGCATACAGCCAGCTGTGTAGTATTTCCAATTACCAATGTCATGGCAACCCACTACTATAAATGACTACATCATGTGGGTGCTGTCCCTTTACCTTTCCTGTATGGAAGACATCCTTCCTGTGTGTGGGCAGCAGTGTTACAGACAGCAGGTAGCAATACCTCTTACAACAGGACTTGCAGACACAGGCCAACTACATATTTGTATAAGGTTCCAGACCTATGGACAGTGTAAGTATTGCTGTTATATGCATTGAATACCGCTAGTTTTACAGGGTTTGTGTGTACATGCTAGTTTTGCATGGAATGCAGTCTGTCTGCATAGCTCTCAACTGTGGGCCTATCCACATGATGGCCAGAGGATTGGCTGTTATGTTTTGTTTTGTTCATCACACAGGTCTTGTCTCTGACATATCAGTGGCATTCTCTCTGTTGACTGCTATCAGTACATGGCAACATCCATTTGTGTTTCTGACTTCATGTTCCTGAGTAAGGGTATGTTGCAAGCATTCCTGTAACACCAGCAACTTTCACAGTGTATAACAGTAATATTGCAAATATGGCCCTGTGTTCCAGCCTCTGACCTCCACCTATATACCAGGCTTTGTCCAGATGTCATGCAGTAAGAGGTTGTTAAGTAGTGGCCTATCATTATTTAGTGCTGGCATTCCTGCTATAATTCCAGTGATGTTGTGGACTCCCACACAAATTGTGGGGTAGTGTCCATATATATGAGGGCTACAGCTGGACAAAACATGTGTGACCTTGTACAGTCCAGAGGTCAGTGTATGTAAAACACTGTTATATGCCCTTGTAAGACATTTTATGAGGGACGGGTATGAATTGTTTTTAATATAGGCTGTTACAACATGTGAGGGATATCAGTAGTAAGACACATGAAGGTATATGGCTGTACATTTTCATACATTTCACCATGGGAACAGTGGTGGGCTAGAACTTACTGTCTTACAGACAGTTTTGTTTGTCACTATGATAGTGATGTTTTAATTTAACCATTGTTATGTAACAGATACATTTGCCCCCTAGGCTGCTGAATTACAGCTGTGATTAATAAATGTTGACTGGTTCTTATCTTCAAGGCAAGTGTTTTTTTTTTTTACTGTTGTACAACTTGAAGGCCTTAGCCTGGACAGCAAATATGTTATGTTTTCAGATTACTGTATCAAATGTTTTGTTTGAGAGTTGCATTACTCAGTTATTATGTATTTCAAACACCTAACTGCTATAAGAAATGGCATATACAACTGAAATAGTACACAAACATTTCTATGTATGCAACCTATGTGTGGTGTCATGTCCTTTGCATCATCTGTGGGTATATGTTTCATGCAATAATTGTCTTTTGTATGAAAGAATCAAACACTGGCCATTTTAAAAGGTGGCAGCTGTAAGAATACTGGCTGTTCAACATGCTGTGCAC